>NC_091950.1:255196264-255383764 GCF_031021105.1 Erythrolamprus reginae
AATTAACTAGAGTTGCAAATAAATGAATACATTAATAAAACCAAAGAACCAGATGGCACAGGGACTAAAGTTAAACCCAGAAAAAAGTTAATATCACATTCAGTGTTCAAGGTTAAATCTACTCCTAAAGGGCACCAGAATATGACTTTGCCTACAGCTGAGTCACATAGACAAATTCCTTGTGTGTCCAATCACACTTGGCCAGTAAAATTCTATTCTATTCTATTCTATTCTATGCTATACTATGCTATGTTTTGCTATGCTATGCTATGCTATTCTAGCCATACATACATACATACATACATACATACATACATACATACATACATACATACATATATTTTAAATGACTGCTTGCTATGTAGGTCAAGATTTGCTTCCTTCAGAGTAGTGTAGCCGCAGTCTGGCATTTTATACAATGAGCTGGGTACTCTGGGGAAGAGAAAGCCACCTACCCTTTAGCTAGTGAGTAGTTTGTGAATAAAAGCCTGGTGAATAATGGGCAGGCTGAAAGTTCACCTAGCTAGAAATGAAGCCATTTGGGGTGATCCTGAGCCCTCATCACAAGAGGCCAATTGCTATAAGTTATTGGATCTGAGGCAAGCAGGTGGCCATCAATTATTTCTCCTAAAATTGGCACCAGTAATGCCTTGAGGGCCAGGTTGTATTTGACAGCAAAGTCCAAGTCCATGAAATTGCTTGAAGCTCAGAATCTATTGTGGCTATAGCAGTAATTGAGATCTGCCCTGCTGGCTGAAAACCCCTCCAGGATGGAGAAGTGAACAGGTACTGGAAAGAACTTGAGGTGTGTTTCCCCAGACAACCAGTCCTATATTTTGGGACTTAGCTGAGTCTTTTATTTTTCTCTGAATAAAGGAGTGTGAAATATTCTGATGAGTCAAAATAGACTTCCTCCCCTGCAGTGTGCGGCTGCTTCCCTTTAGCGGCTCCTCCATTAATGATTCAGAAGTCAGCTGGATCCTTGTTCATTAGTCTCAAAAGGAGACAGAGAAGCACAACGCAGCCGAGCTTTTCAAGCTTTCATCAATAGATAAACAGATTTCAAGAGAGCTTCCCCATTCTGACTAGTCCATCCTGGTTCTCAACGGTCTTATTTTGTCCATCGAATTCAATATAGTAGATTTTGAGCCACCAGCCTAAACTTACTGGTGTACTCTATTGCAGCCCTCTGACTCTAGCGTAGATGTTAAATATGTTTGCTAGCAATGTCAACTTCAGAGTATGTTCAAAGAATAGGCATTTTTCTCTTAGGAAGCTGGAAAAAAAAAATCTCAAAGCAGAGGATTTACAGAAATTGACTTCTGAGCCAGTCAATAAGCAAATCTATTGTTTGGCCTAAGGGAACTCCTTTCCTTCTAGCTGGAGAAACAAGATATGGTCAATATGGATGGGGGAAAGAAATCTGGACTACATCATTGTCTTTGGGGGAGAGAAAATGCAATGTCCAATGTAGTACAACAAACAGTTTGGGCTACAAGTTAATTAATTGAGCCTTTATCTCCATAACCAATAATTATGCAGTTATTTATTTATTTATTTATTATATATATATATATATATATATATATATATATATATATATATATATTGTTTCCGTAGATTTTCATGGGTATATGTATGTAGATTGTTCTGAGTTCGGGTTTTGCCCTGTGTAAAATTTTGCATGTCTATGCGACGTTTCGGTGAAATCACATTCACCATCATCAGGCTGAAGTTTCAAGCTTCGTGCTGTTGTAAACAAATAAACCCCCACACTATATACTAGGAAGAAATGACAGTTGCAAACATTCCATTTTACAACAGCACGAAGCTTGAAACTTCAGCCTAATGATGGTGAATGTGATTTCACCGAAACGTCGCATAGACATGCAAAATATTACACAGGGCAAAACCCGAACTCAGAACAATCTACATATATATATATATGTCATATACATATATAAAACATATCATAATAATCACCATGTCAATCCTTCAAGTAATTGTGATTCCACCAACCAATCAAATCACTAAAACATAATCACCCAATCTATTTGCTACATTCAAACCAAATCTCCACCCCCAACACTATATATAAGGAACAAATGGCAGTTGCAAACATTCCATATTTACAGCAGCACGAAGCTTAAAACTTCAGCCTGATGATGGTGAATCCCTTGCAAAACATGTGCAGCCACATACATAGGACAAACCAATCGAAGAGTAAGTGCACGCATTGCAGAACATAAGAATGCAGTTAAAAAAGAAGAAAAGACTTCCTCCCTTGTCCAGCACATTAAAAAAACAGGGCACGAAATTGACTTTGAAAAAACTAAATTACTTTCCAAAACAGAAAATTTATATAGAAGAATTACTTTAGAAGCTATAGAGATTGAGAAACACCCCCTCTGCATGAATAAAAGGGATGATACGTCCCGCCTACCAGAGATTTGGAAACCAGCCTTAAACAAAAAAACACTTCATAATAATCACCATGTCAATCCTTCAAGTAATTATGATTTCACCAACCAATCAGATCACTAAAACATAGTCACCCAATCTATTTGCTACATTCAAACCAAATCTCCACCCCTAACACTATATATAAGAAAGAAATGGCAGTTGCAAACATTCCATATTTACAACAGCACGAAGCTTGAAACTTCAGCCTGATGATGGTGAATGTGATTTCACCGAAACGTCGCATAGACACTCAAAATATTACACGGGGCAAAACCCGAACTCAGAACAATCTACACACACACACACACCCACACACACACCCACACACACACACACATATATATATGTCACATGTTTAAGCTGAATTTGAAAATTATAATTATAATTATAATTATATTAAAATTATAATCTTTAAAAAACCCAATGGCACCCTAGGACACACCATCTACCAAAAGAAAACCCATACCAACCGTTATTTAAATGCACACTCCCACCACCACCCAGCACAGATCACCTCAGTAGCCAAAACTCTCATCACCAGAACCAAACGCCTAGCTGACTATGAGCACTTAAAAACTGAATTGAACAAACTCAAAGATGTATTAATTTCTAATGGATTCGAAAGGAAAACTATTACAAACCTAATCAAAAAAGAGACACCCCCCAAAAATAAAGACCAAGAACAGGATAATGGTACCACCCTCCTCCCTTACATCAAGGGCACCACAGACAAAATTAGTAAAATTCTACACAAACATAATATCAAAACTTCATTTATCACGAACCAAAAAATATCAAACATCCTAAGAAACCCAAAAGATAAAATCCAACTAGAACACCGAGGAATCTATGAAATCCCTTGCAAAACATGTGCAGCCACATACATTGGACAAACCAATCGAAGAGTGAGCGCACGCATTGCAGAACATAAGAATGCAGTTAAAAAAGAAGAAAAGACTTCCTCCCTTGTCCAGCACATTAAAAAAAACAGGGCACGAAATTGCCTTTGAAAAAACTAAATTACTTTCCAAAACAGAAAATTTATACAGAAGAATTACTATGGAAGCAATAGAGATAGAAAAACACCCCCTCTGCATGAATAAAAGAGATGACACGTCCCGCCTAACAGAGATTTGGAAACCAGCCTTAAACAAAAAAACATATCATAATCATCACCATGTCAATCCTTCAAGCAATTGTGATTCCACCAACCAATCAAATCACTAAAACATAGTCACCCAATCTATTTGCTACATTCAAACCAAATCTCCACCCCCAAAACTATATATAAGGAACAAATGACAGTTGCAAACATTCCATATTTACAGCAACACGAAGCTTAAAACTTCAGCCTGATGGTGGTGAATGTGATTTCACCGAAACATCGCATACACTCAAAACATTACACGGGGCAAAGCCCGAACTCAGAACAATCTACATATGTATGTATGTATGTATGTATGTATGTATGTATGTATGTATGTATCAAATGTTTTTAGCTGGAATTTTTAAAATTAAGGGAGACTAGGATGGTCCCATTTCGGCCTTGTTCTGGCCTCATCAGCTAGCCACACCCTTCCTTACTGGGATTCAATCTGGTAGCCTCTGCCTTGTAAGGCAGAGAATTAGCAGTTGAGCCATCAGACCTGATCCCTTCCAGCTCTGTACCAGGGAGGGGCTATATGTTTTTTTATGTCGGATCACCCTGGTATATTGAAGGAACGCCACAGCTCCTTTTTGTCTCTAGGCCCAACCCAGGACCATTTCAAGGCAGTTAATTTATTCATAGCCGACAACTATATTCTGTATGTATCAAATGTTTTTTGCTGGAATTTTTGTTGTGGTTGGCTCTGGCTCAGCTCCTGCCCCAAGGAATGTGGAGGTGGATGCAGGGGAAACATCAACATGTCATAGGCCCATTTTATTGCTGACAGAGTCAGGTAGTGCAGTTTCCTTGGACGAAGAAAAAGGTGGTGGGTGACTTGGAAGAGGGGGGCTTGGCACACAGCCTAGGAAGCCAATCTCCATTATCTTTGGTCGATTCGGGTGAGGAAGTGTTAGACCCATGCTTGCGCAGAATTATGCATCGAAGACACCAATTGAGGAAATATTACAGGAGATAAGAGAGGCCACCTGTGTTTGAGTGGGGCTCCAGTAATTAGAGCTGCTGATATAAATAACAGCGTGCTGGCTTGGCTGTTGTGGAAGATTATCTGATCTTGTTCTTCAGGACCGTGCCTTGCTGTTTCTGGACTTTGTTGGTTGATTTTTCATGACTTTGAAACCAAAGCAGAGCAAAGTGTGTGTGTTTCACTTTGTTGAAGAAGGAGGGCTGTGACGTTTCTTCACAGCTTCTAGCTAAGTACTTAAGGACTGATTAAGGGGATTGTACAGACTACCAGGTTGTTTTGGGACAAGTGCTCTTTGCAATACAAAAAGGGTGATTTGTTTCTTTTGAATTTTTGTGATAAAGAACATTGTTTTTGAACTTTCAAGTGTGTGTGTATCTGAAATTTATACCCTTGAATTTTTGGGAGACTCATACCATAGAGAACACTAGGATAGCGCTATTTCGGCCTTGTTCTGGCCTCATCAGCTAGCCATACCCTTACTGGGATTTGATCCTGGGGCTTCTGCCACATTGCCAGAAATTTCTGAATCCTACATGGGAAGAAACCCGAATATGCCAAGACCTTCATACCTGTACCTGTGAAAATCTACTATCTATCTATCTATCTATCTATCTATCTATCTATCTATCTATCTATCTATCTATCTATCTATCTATCTATCTATCTATCTATCTATCTATCTATCATTCTATCTATCTATCTATCTATCTATCTATCTATCTATCTATCTATCTATCTATCTATCCATCTATCTATCAATCTATCTTCTGCCGGCGTGTCTCAACCACCCGTAATTACAGGGTAATTAATTTAGAAAGATACACACCACACGATAGAAGGAAAACCCAAAAGTCTTTATCAACAGAAAAACAGAAACAACTCCCTTTTTAAATGTCAAAGGGATTTTCTGGTACACATAAGGCACAGGTTAAATGCAATCCAATTTCTCACCCAGTAACTGGGAAATTGAGTCCAATTCTAAAGTCCAGAAAGTCCACACACAATCTTGAACAGCAAAAACCATGATCTTGATGAAACTATGTATCAGATAAACTGCCATGAGGCTAAAACAGCAGGCTGCTCTTTTAAATGTGGCACTAATTAAGCAGCCTCATCCAACCACAGGTGGCCTCATTTATCTCCTGTAATAATCCTTCAGTTGTTGTCTCCTATGCATCACTCTACGCATGCGTGGATGTGTCATAAATTCTTGTTCAGAATCCAGGGATGATAAGGATGATTGATCTCCTCCTGGGTTGTCTGCCAAACTCCCCTCTTCCAAGTCACCCCCACCTTCTTCGTCTTCCGAGGAAACTTCACTCCCTGACTCTGTCGGCAATAAAGCAGACCTATGACATGTTGATGTTTCCCCTGCATCCACCTCCACATTCCTTGGGCCAGGAGCTGGGCCAGAGCCAACCACAACACACACACACACATATATATTTGTCATACAAGTGTAGAATTATAGTTTGTATTAACATAACAAAGTATAAAGAGGTGATAAAAAAGGATAATAGGACAGAAGAACAGGGACGGTAGGCATAATAGTGCGCTTATGGTTATTAAGCTCTTTACTTGTTTTAGTCCCTCCATCTTCGCTTTTGGAAGGTGCTTAGAAGAAATGATGCTCCAGGAGAAAGAAAATCATCTAGCTGTAAATCAGGCGATCCATTTATGGTTGTACTTGCTTATAAAGCCATCAATCAAACTTTAGCTGGGTCCCTGCTTACAAGAAGACAGCGGCATCTGAGTCAGTCTGAGAGTCAGGATTCTTACAAGAAATTAAAACGAAGCTGCAATAGAGAATTGACTGCAGTTGACATGCTCCCACCCACAGATTGGGAATTCCTACACAACACTTGGTTTCAATACAGGCTGTCACAGAAAGTGTTCCAGCAGAGAATCTCCTTTCTATGGAATTCACACCCACACATCCTTTCCACACACTGTTAATGCCATTCTCAAGGGTTGGGGGATCTTGCTTCCAGTCCCAGGTCAGAATCCTCTATTCCTTTATACCAGGGATGGCGAACCTATGGCATGGGTGCCACAGGTGGCATATAGAGCCGTATCTGCTGGCATGCGAGCCGTTACCCTACCTCAGCTCCAATGTGCATGTGCATGCTGGCCAGCTAATTTTCAGCTCACCTGGAGGTTCTGGGAGGGCATTTTTGACTTCTGGAGGGTCTCTGGGGTGATAGGGGAGAGTATTTTTGCCTCTGGAGCCTGGGGAGCGTGACAAACGGGCCTACTGGGCCCAGCAGAGATTGGGAAATGGGCTGTTTTAGGCCTCCACAGAGCCTCTGAGGTAGGTGGGGGAGGCCATTTTTATTGTCCCCAGGCATTGAATTATGGGTGTTGGCACTCATACATGCAGGATAGCACACACACATTTTTTGCACCAGAGCAAAAAAAGGTTCGCCATCGCCTATACTTTCCTCACTAGGCTGAAACTTTGTCCTTCAGTTTCCAAACTGTGAAGTTCACTTGCAAAAAATTATATTCTGACAGGGCCACCAAGAGGTAGCAGATAGCCGACATATAATATGACATGCGGTAGAGCAGCTTGCAAATTGATTCTGTGGGGAAATTTAAGACAACTTAAGGAGCATCCAGTTCAGGAAAGTCTCTTCTGGGGGAATAAGAGTGGGTTTTTTAATATATATATACATTCATATATATATATATATATATATATATATATTCATATATTCATATATATATATATATATATATTCATATATATTCATATATATATATATATATATATATATATATATATATATATATATATATATATTCAAAGAGAGTAGATCAAGACAGTAAGTATAGACAAAGAAGAAAACCACAAGGTCACAAAGATATAGGTGCATGTCACTGGATTTTTTTTTAAAAAAATACATTACCTATTCTCACTTTGGACCCAAAATGCACATTTATAAAGTCATTTTTAAAATGCTTCCCAACTATTAGAGTAAGGATAAAGTTTTTATATCCGATGAGAGCATATTTCTCAGCAAGGGAGTCCCAGCAGAAGATACTTCCTTCTATGTCCCTCTCATTCACATCTCTTGAGTGGGGACTCTGAGGGAATGCTTTCTGCAACCACTGGAGCAGACCTCAGAGCAAGTAGTTTCAAAGATACCGAGGCCACTATCCATTAAAAAAACCCTTTAAGGTGATAACCATCTTCTTGAGGTGCACCCAGAAATAAATCAACCAATGAAGCTCCATCAGTTTTGCTTTTATATGAAATACCGAGTCATCTTGGTTAGGATGTGGGCCAGGTGGGTTCCTCCCTGTTTGGACTGGTTCACCTGAACTGGTAGCAACCTGCTGGTGATGTCAAGATTACGGCACCGAACCGTATCAGTCACTGACAGTCCGTGGGCGCCACCATCTTTTTTTTGAATTTTTGAATTTTTCTTTACTTCTGAGCATGTGCAGAAGCAGAGTTCCAGCACTGTGCATGGGGTCACCATCTTTTTTTCAGTTTTTTTTGTTTTGGTTTCCCCCCCAGATTTTTCATTATTGCGCATGCGTGCATGCACCTATGAGGCGCACCCATGCAGGAGGGAGCAAACTAGCAGCGAGGTAAGTTGGAACCCACCCCTGATGTGGGCTGCTGCATTCTGGGTCATCTTTAAAAGTACTAACAAAAATACTAACAGCGTAATGGTATGTGAGAAACACCTTGGCAAACTGGGCAAAGAAATAGCTTGTAGCTGAACAGTGGACAGAAAAAGAGGCTCAGAGGAGTCATAGTTTCTTGGGCTTGTAAAGGAGGCCAAGAGCAGGGAAAGAGAATTATACTTTCATACTTGCAAGGTTCTGTCTATATGGCTTTACAATAAAATAGAAATAGCTCATCTGGGCACGATTCCTCTATGGTTTGCCCACAAGGCCAACACATACAGAGAATGATCTTAGAACAAAACAAAGATTGATCGAGCTTTACAATTTGGTGAAAAGGAAAGAACCACCGAGGCACCCTTATCACTGGATATAAATTCTATGCAAAAGATCAGGAAGAGTCTATTTGGGAGTGTAGGAAGTTAGCACCTATTTCCCTCCTAGAGGAGTAAAATATTTTAGGAAATATTAAAAAGGCAGAATATTATATAGAATATCCCTGGATGAGACAATGGAGAGACATGCTTTTAGGCAGAAAAAGACTCAGCCTTGGTAGCCCACACCTTTGTCAATGAGCAGTCTATACTGCATAACAAAGATAGGATTAGCCCTCTGCCCACCTTACCATATGGCACTTGGGACTAGCCTGGGACACAGATAAGCCTACAGAGTTAGCTAAGACCCCACCCTCTGGGAATCTGACAGCCAATGGGATACATTTCTTACACAGGAACAGGAAACTCTTAAGGTGGGGCCCAACAGAGGGTATAAAACCCAGGCACTCTCAGTATCTCAGCCCTTCTCTTCCTCTTCAATATCTTCAAGGCATGTGATCCCCCTTTTCCCCAGCACCCCAGATCATGTGATTCTGCTGTCCTCCATTAAATCATATTTCCAAGCAGTCCCATGTTTCCAGTGTCTTTTGCCCCACTTGGAACTGAACCAGAAAAATATTCTTTACTGCAGGAGAAAGCCACCATTTTTGGCCAAAAAATTGCACTGCAGAGTTCAGAGTTACAAAAGATATAACTTACAGATAAAACAATTTTTTCTACTAAACCACAGTGGGTATTTGTAGCTATCATAAAAAAGCATAGCCAATTCAAGTATGCATCATTCCCCCCATGACTAGGAAATTGAAAAGAACTTGTAGATGGAAAAAGAAATTGGAGAAGTACACAGAACATTTTTACTATAATGGGCAATTAGGTTATAATTGAGATTGAGATGGACATCACATAAATTTAATAAACATATAATTGCACGATGGGTCTTGTCTTTTTCATGAATGATCCAAACAATATTATGTATATTTTCATGTTTTCCTGTATTTTCCTTCATCTTTTCTCTTTTAATAAATATCCATTAAGGAGACAAGGAAAAAGGGCTAGGTCGATCCATTGCACAAAATGTATTCCTATAAGAAGCAATATGTTTGAAGCACAGAGGCCTACAGAGGAAAACAAGGGGTTGAGGCACATGAACTAATGAATCATACATCTTGAAGGCATGACAAAATGTTTTGCATCACATGCATACAAATCTAATAAATAAATAAAATAAAAAATGTTGTGTTAGCAAAAACTTCAGAAGAAAAGGATTTAGGGGTCGTGATTTCTGACAGTCTCAAACAGTGAACAGTGCAGTCAGGCGGCAGGGAAAGCAAGTAGGATGCTTGGCGGCAGAGCTAGAGGTATAACAAGCAGGAAGAGGGAGATTATGATCCCGCTATATAGAGTGCTGGTGAGACCACATTTAGAATACTGTGTTCAGTTCTGGAGATCTCACCTACAAAAATATATTGACAAAATTGAACGGGTCCAAAGACGGGCTACAAGAATGGTGGAAGGTCTTAAGCATAAAATGTATCAGGAAAGACTTAATAAACTCAATCTGTATAGTCTGGAGGACAGAAGGAAAAGGGGGGGGGGGCATGATTGAAACATTTAAATATGTTAAAGGGTTAAATAAGGTCCAGGAAGGAAGTGTTTTTAATAGGAAAGTGAACACAAGAACAAGGGGACACAATCTGAAGTTAGTTGGGGGAAAGATCAAAAGCAACATGAGAAAATATTATTTTATTGAAAGAGTAGTAGATCCTTGGAACAAACTTCCAGCACACGTGGTAGATAAATCCACAGTAACTGAATTTAAACATGCCTGGGATAAACATATATCCATTCTAAGACAAAATACAGAAAATAGTATAAGGGCAGACTAGATGGATCATGAGGTCTTTTTCTGCCCTCAGTCTTCTATGTTTCTATGTTTCTACACAAGGACGTATGGGCAAAGTTTGTGTCATTTTGACACCATATGGACATTATCATCTTCATTCTGACATAATCCAGATTTGCTGTAGATGCCAATGCACAAATTCATCTAAATCTCAAAATGAACGTTGTGCTGTTGTGGCACAAGTTCCTTCCCTTTTTTGTATCAATGTATGTATGTATGAGAGTGTGAGAGTGTATGTGTGTGAGAGAGCATGTGTATGCGTGAGAAAGAGACATTATTGTGTATGTGTGTGTGAGAGAGAGATTATTTGTCTCTTTCCAAACAGACGCTTCTAAATAAAGTATATTGGCTTCTTTAAGGGTGTATAATTAATAGGGAAAGGCAGTGAGATGTTTTAACCACCATATCTAACCTGAGATATCAGTGGGAAAGGATTCAGGTATGTTCTTCTAAAACAGCAGGACTCTATTCACATTCCAATTCATCTCTAAGTACACCTGGACAGCAGGGAGTAATTATCTTTTTTCATTTTCTGCTGGTTTATCCTGGAAATGTCATTTCAGACTCTAATTCTGTGCATTGATGGATTGCACTCAGTACTAACACGATTAGAGCAAAGTTTTCCCTTTAATTATTTGAAGTCCGTGCCATATAATTTTAATCACTTTGCAGTCACATATTTTTTTCCTCTTGTTTTTGAATATCCCGGCCTGACTATTACTTCTGTGCCATATAATACAATGTCTGTCAGAGGTAGAAGACCCTGACATGGTGATTTGCAAGATGTCAGAAACTGGGTTTCTAACAGGGCTGCTTTTCCAGCCACTAGCATTTCGGATAGAAGTACAGCTTAGGCAGGGGTGGGCTCCTCGCAGTTCTGACTGGTTCGCTCGAATTGGTAGCAACCCACTGAAGATGTCACAATGACGTCACTTAATTGGATCAGTCGGTGCCGGTCCATGGATGCCGCCATCTTTTTTTGGATTTTTAAAAAAAGTTTCCCCTTCTGAGTGTTGTACATACTCTTGATCAGTTGGAGGATGATGAAGATATTGAGGACTCAGATTCAGATAGTGTTTATGAAGTAGTGGGGGGCCTGGGGTTACAGGTAGTAGAACAGGTGGGAGGCCAGCCACAGGATGGGGCTATGAGTTCAGAATCTAGTGAGGGAGAATCAGACACGCGCTGGATTAATCCTAAATTCAGAAGGATTCAGAAACGTAGAGAGCAAAGGTCTGGAAGAAGATATTAAGGAGAATGAGTTAAATATTGTAGTGAGGTATTTGGCACGTCGGAGGGCTAATGGAGAAGAAGGGTGGAGTTTCAACGTTGCTGAAAAAAAATATGGAGGTGTTTTCGCCATGCTAAAGTAAGCCAAGTATGCTGTCTTTTTTAAAGCGATGTAGTTAGGAAATAAATCTTGTCTAAGTGAAGCAGGAAAAGGAATGTGAGGAATGCGGCTGAGAGAGAGATAACAGATTCAGTGATGTCTGGAATGTGTTGAAAATACAGGAGAGCAGAGAAGTAAACGGAGTTGCTTTATTCATAAAGTGATGCATTTAATGAGAGTTATTTGTAATTACTAAACTTCTATCAGAAACCAGAACACTGAGTATGTGCAGAAGTTGAGTTCCGGTCACCATCTTTCTTTTAGCTTTGTTTTTTTGGGGGGGAGGGATTTTTCATTACTGCAACACACTCATGTGGTGCACCAATGCAGCACGGGAGGGAGCTGAGGTAAATTGGAACCCACCCCTGACCTTTCTTTCCTGCTTTTTCCACGGAAAAATTAGAACTTGAGAAAATGAAAACATAGAAGGTATTCATTTTTACTTTAGTAAAACTCACTTGACTTTATAAAAAAGTATGATAAATAACTTTGCATACTACTAACAATTGATCTATGAAAGTATAGTTTATGTTACATAAAACTACAATTTGTCATTTTAATTTATTTTTTTAAAAAAAACATTTTTTGTTATGAGTGAAATGTCAAAGGGCTGGATTCCAAGGATTAAAGCATTTCGAATCAGGAATTGCTTATCATCTTTCTCTGAAGCTAAACTGAGAAAGAATAAAAGGGAGTTTTTTTGCATTTGCCCATAGTTTTCTTCCTGAATTTTCTGTCTTTGCAAAGTGCTTTGAATCACATCTAGTATAAAGTATACATTCTTCCTTCCTAGACCATCCAGTCAAAGCTAAAGAAGCTACTTGGATGAGAAGTGAAATGTCTTCAAAGAAAAAATAAGAAAGCCCAGTTGCCTTTTGAAAAAAGTGAATTACTATATAAGACATTATGAAGAAACTCAGCCCTTTATTATTTTTCAATGCAAACATGTGCAGTACTTGGGAAACCTGTGAATTAATCCATAGAGTTATAGTCCCTATTCAAACAATTCTTGGAAATACTCAACTCTTTTATTATTTCCCTTAGCAGACCATAACTCTGTGAAATTGACCTTAATGTTATTGGGGTATAGTAATCTCAAAGGTGACCTACACCAAAAAGTGAGCTGCAAAAGGCTCTTTTGAGTTGAATGTAATTTGTGGCAACTACATGGGTATATCGACCTAATTTTCTTGGCAACAACACAGAAGTGGCCTGCCATTGCCCTCCTCTGGGATTTTTTAAAAAAAGAATACTCTCCAGCCTAAGACCTGATAGAGTTGGAAATGAAATAAGATATATGGGTCGTACTATGCCTCCCTTGGCATAGAACTAAGGACAAAAACTGACAGTGAAATTGTAGTAATACACTCACAGTATGACCTCGGAAAATAATTTTGTGGCAAAGTCATCTGGTATCAGATTGATGTCAATGGATCCTAGCTTGAGCATACTCAGTCAGCAAATATGTATTGACATTTAATGAGTTCAGGTCTCCAGAGCAGATGAATTGCATCTAACCCTATTGAAGGAAATTCTTGATGGTTTACTAAAACTTGGTGTGTTCTTTATGATAAATCTTGCAAAATGGGAAAAGTAACAGGTGCATTAATGTTACTAATAAATGGTTGATATTGCCCCTCTTTCCAAAATGGGCAAAAGAGGGGATGGCGAATACTACATTTTAGTCTTTTAACAGTGGTATTAGGAAGATGCTAGAGAACATAGTAAACTGATTGGTCTCAAAACGTAATGATTACATTACATCAAGGGGATGTTTGTCAAATTAATGTAATATTTTTGTGGTTTTATTTTGTTATAGTAGCTTTCTTGGGACAGACATTAGAAACAATTTACCTTAGGAATGGTGTGGTGGCCTAGATGTGGGGCTCTTGCCTCACAATCAAGAGGCTGTGAGTTCCATCCTAGGTAGAGGCAGATATTTCTCTCTCTGGGAAAACTGAGAATATATCTCAATATCTCTGAACAAAACTCTGCATTGGTGACAGAAAGTGTATCCAGCCATTAAAACACTCTGCTAGCTCCATTCATTTCTCAGACTCCACCCCACAAGGAATGATGGGGTCGTTGAATGAAGATGATAATGATTAGAAGCAATTTGATGTCAGCAAAGCATTTGACCAATGTCATATGACATTTTGACTATCAAATTAGTTATGTATGGACAGGATGACATGTCTATTCGGTGGGAACACAACTACCTTGAAAAGGAGACTCAAACAATGTTCAGCAATGAATTCTCATGGCACTAAAATAAGGTATCAAGTAGAATTCGGTCCTGAGCCTGGGCTATCGTTCAGAAAGTTTCTGAGTTGCATGAACAGCTGGAGTGAATAAGTTGCAAACTGAGAGTAGATACTGAGATAGGTAATATGCTAAAAGAAACAAAATTGAAAACAGTTTTAGCATGCTAGAGAAACGGGCGGGTAAGAACAGAACAAAATTTTAACAGACCAATACAAAGTTTCAAACAGACAGTAGGTACAAAATTAGGTAAGATAGCTAATAGTCCAAAAGAAACAAAATTCAGACAATTTTGACATGTTAGAGGCATGAGTAAACTTCCCTCTTGAATGAGATGGTGGGCTGTTCAGAAAAACAAACAAACAATTAATGAAATTTTAACAGAAAAATGGAAACTTCTTCACCTAGAGAAAAAAAAAATAGGCAAATGTTTGGTTGTAAAGCTGTAAATAGGTAACTTAGTTCCTGCAGAAATTATTTGAAGAATATGAGTCAGCAATATGATCTGGCTAATAAACCGGAAAATGCAATTTTAGACTCCCTCAGTAGAAACACAATTTGCAAATCACATGAAATAATAGTTCCATTAGATTTCTATTAGCTAAACCTCACCTTGAGCACTGTGTCCAATGCTGGGCACATTAAGAAAGATTCAGAGAATTATGAACACTCACAAAAAAAGTCAATGGGGATAAACAGGGGAATGTAAACTATGGGTCAGTTTAATCACGAGAGATACCTGAGCTCTGATAACTCTGCATTGCTGGTTATGTCTCCAGTGAATGCATTAGAGGTTCTCTTCTAATTTTTTCAACAAGAAGTTATGTTTGACTGCAGTACTGTACTTTTAAAACAGTTTGTCTTATTTTAGAAGGCAGAAACTTTTTGCCTGTTCCACAAGCTATTTCTGGGTGCTTCTAGTCATAATTTGCTGTGCTAGTACTGCTATTCCCTTGCAGCATCAATCAAGATGGAGCTCACTCATTATTAATAGCTCCCTCTTGTTTCATTCCTCAGTTCTATGGCAGTGTTTCTCAACTCTAAGACGTACAGACTTCAGCTCCCAGAATTCCCCAGCCAGCAATGTACTGTGTTTGTCCCATAGGCCAGATTTGCCGTGTCAGCCTGGGTGAAAGTGGGCAAATGGAAATGTCTAGTTTAGTGGAAAGAAGGACTAGAGGAGACATGATAACACCATTCCAATATCTCAGTGGTTGCAATGAAGAAGAGTCAAGCTATTCTCCAAAGCACCTGATAAGGGTAGGACAAGAAGCAATGGGTGGAAACTACTCAAGGAGAGAAGTAACTTAGAACTAAGGAGAAATTTCCTGACAGTTAGAACAATTAATCAATGGAACAGCTTGCCTGCAGAAGTTGTGAATGCCCCAACCCTGAAAGTTTTTAAGAAAATGGATAAACATTTGTCTGAAATGGTGTAGAGTTTCTTGCCTAAGCAGGTGTTGGACTAGAAGACCTTCAAGGTCGTTCCAATTCTGTTATTATTGTTATTATAAATGCACAATCTTATTGGTTGATACTCATAAGAACATAAGAACATAAGAAGAGCCATGCTGAAACAGGCCAAAGCCCATCGAGTCCAGCATTCTGTGTCACACGGTGGCCTACAAATTGTACACGGGGATCTTGAGCAGAAAGAGAAGGCAAGACCTTCTTTTTCCCCTGACCCCCAACAAATGGTACTTAAGGGAATCCTGCCTGCCTCAATCAACACAGAGGCGGCACATGGACATCCGTTTCAATAACCACCGGTACACTTAGCATCCATGAATCTGTCTAATCCTGCCTTGAAGCTATCAAGACTGACAGCTGTCACAACCTCTTCTGGAAGTGAATTCCATAAACCAATGACCCTCTGGGTGAAGAAATGTTTCCCTTGATTTGTCCTCGCTTTCTTACCTATGAGCTTTAGGGAGGGCCCCTTGTCCTAGTATTGTGTAATAGAGAAAATAATTTTTCTCTATCCACCTTTTCTATCCCATGCATGATTTTATACACTTTGATCAAGTCACCCCTTAAACACCGTCTTTCAAGGCTGAAAAAACCAAGGCGTTGCAACCTGGTATCATAAGGGAGGTGCTCCATTCCCTTGATCATTCTTGTTGCCCTTTTTTGTACCTTTTGCACCTTTGCACTCCCCATTGGCCGTTCGCTTTATCTAGGATCTATGAATTAAAACTGATCCTGCTCTAATGTCTCATTTGACCAAAATCTTATTGACCTCTTTGATTCAGCATTTTTTAATGGAATGTCTTGCATTTGGATTTGCTTGCTTAGATGTTCCACATCCGAAGCTTCCCCTTTCTGGTTTCTCTTTGTCAGGTGACTTTTTATCTAGAAGCTCTTTAAGAATAAAAATATACTGTGAAATTACAGCACTGACCATGAATATGCACTGCATATTGGCGGTTACATTACAAATCAAATCAAAACTGATAAAGCTAGACAACCATATCTCATCTCTGTGATCTTGTTGGGAATAGCTGGAGAAAGAGCACATACTAGTGGTGGTAGAGGTGCCCTTGCAACCTCACCCTACCTTCCTCATTTATGAGTTACAGAGAACTTCCCAATGCCACCAACCATTTACCCTTCTGGAGGAAAGAAATGCCTTGCTCAATTTCCTCTTTCTGAACAGTACCTGATGAGAGAAATGGGAAAAGGAAGAGGAGACAGGGGATCTGAACTGTTTCCAGAGTGTCAGAATTTAGGAAAGATTCTTCAGAAAGGAATGTGGAGTGGAAATACTTAATCTGTATACCAATCCCTTCCAGGCTAATTGCTTCCTGAGATGTGGAGTCAGGGAGTAACAGCCCTGACTCCTTCTGTAGACCTTAAACGGAAACATCAATTTTATGATTTCAAAATCTCTTTTGTTAAAAAAAAAGATGAGCTGGGAAATCTCTGTGTGGTCTTGCTCTGGCAAATCACCTCCCTTTTCTTTCTCCCTTCCTTCTGCAGGCCAGGATTCCAAAGACATTTTCTGCCAGTGAATCAGTAGTGGGTTCCTACACTGCAGCAAAAGTTGAGCTATGCACATAGCTTCAGGTATCTTGTGCATGTATGTGCACGTCCCAGCATGTTTTTGCTTCTGTTCATGCCCAGGAAGCAAAATCTCGTGAGGGGACACACACTTGAGAGAGATTTTAGCAATTTTTTGCTTCTGTGCATGAGAGGAAGCAAAAAAAATCTCTGAAATCTCTCCCTCACAAAATTTTGCTTCCTGTGCATGTCCAAAACATGATTTTTCTTCCAGTGACATGTCTGGTATTATGTCTTTCAGTAGTGGCTTGTTGGTCGCCTTTTCGGTCCAAGGAGGAGTTACTATATTACAAGCTGGAAAAAATGTATTGGAATATAAATCCCATCATGGCATCAGACCAGAATATCTCCGGGACCGCCTTCTGCTGGATGAATCCCAGCCACCGATTAGGTCCCACAGAGTTGGCCTTCTCTGGGTCCTGTCGATGAAACAATGTCATCTGGTGGGACCCTGGGGAAGAGTCTTCTCTGTGGTGGCCCCGACCCTATGGAATCAACTCCCCCTGGAGATTAGGACTGCCCCTACCCTCCTTGCCTTTTGCAAACGCCTTAAAACCCCCCTCTGCTGTCAGGCATGGGGAAATTGATTCCCCCGGGCCGTTCCGTTTTATGTATGGTTTGTCTGGGATGTATGACTGTTTTCATATTAAGGGTTTTTAACTGTTTTTAATTATTGGATTTGTACTGTGTATTGTTGTTGTGAGCCGCTCCAAGTCTCCAGAGAGGGGCGGCATGCAAATCTAAATAATAATAATAATAATAATAATAATAATAATAATAATAATAATAAAAATACCTTGTTTCTCCAAAAATAAGACCCAGCCAGAATATAAGCCCCAGCATGATTTTTCATAATATAAGCTCTACCCCCAAAATAAGCCCCAGTTCAGATTGTTAGACAGATGTACACATTTAGTATTGTATTTCCCCCAAATAAGACCTGACTAGAAAATAAGCCCTAATGTGTCTTTTGGCACAAAAATTAATATAAGACCCAGTCTTATTTTCAGGGTTAAATGGTACTATTGCGACCAACATAATCATAAAACAACTATGGAAAATGAAATGTAATTTAACACCATCAATTATCCACATGATTTCTGTTAGATGTATGGTATCATATTCATCCATGGAATATTGACCTTTCACCAAAGTTATGTATACTAATACTACTTTTAAGATTACAGTAACATAATATTGCAATTCTGAATGCAGCTCCCTGGCTGTCTGGCTCCAGGAGGGGTCATGTCTCAGAAGTTTACTTAAATTGAATTTCTGCCTTGGATTCAGATTTCTTTTCTCTGATTGTTGTCAGGCCGAAACCAGAATGCTTGGAGGTTTTCACCTGCCACATTTTGCTATGTTCTTTTGGAATGTTTCTTGCTGTGGGAAGAGGGGAGGGGCAGGGGCATGAGGAGTTAGAGATAGACAAAATAAATTCCTTTTAGAGTTTCGAGGTCATTTTTTGTCAGCACCGGGCTGGAAGAAGATGGGCGTGTACGTGGTGGCAGAATATTAGTGGTCTATGTGACAAACTGGTGGGTGTGGAACTATAACCTGAAAGTAGAAATCTTGGGGAAATCAGATTTGGGTTTCCTGAGAGATGTGACAAGATGGCTCTAAGAATAAATTGGAATTTTGAGGAAGTATTTGCTTTGGACTCAGATTTAAACTTAGATGTTAGTTGGAATGCTGATATTGTTGTCTTAGTTGTGGATCTTCTTCCTGTTCCTCAAGATTATTTCCCTTTTTTTGTAAATCAATTTATTTGTATTTTCATATAAGTATTTTGAATACAGTGTATTGTCCAGGCGTAACATTTTACAAAAGAAAAGAAGAAATAGTAACATACATATTGATAATAAAAGTGATAATACAATGAAATAATTCTAACCATATTTATAATTATATTAGCTTATTTGTAATCCTATTGATTATATTAGCATACCTAAGATTATTCCTAATACCCATTAGACCTGGTATAATATTTCATGGTTTTAATTAACTTACTTACTTACTTACTTACTTACTTAATTACTTAATTACTTAATTACTTGCTTGCTTATCAAAAATACAAGATAGCAGATATATGTGGTTGGCTCTGGGCCAGCTCCTGCTCCAAGGACTGTGGGGGCTGATGTGGGAGAATCCTCACATTATCAGAGGCCGGTTTTACTGCCACCAGCTTCCGATAGTGAAGCGTCTGTGTCAAGGGAAGCTTCTGAGAGTGAAGCAGCATCAGATGAGGAGGTAATTACAGGCAGCCCATTAGCTAATTACCCCATTAGTGAATCATCATCATCGTCATTAGAATCAGAAGGAGAAGGATTCATAGATGCTCGCAGGTGCAGGTTTGTGAAAAGGAAAGAACAAGTGGGTAAGTATTATAGAAAATAAGGGAGAACACCTGTGGTTGGGGCAATTAGGCTAATGGGGCTGAAGATAAATTGCCAGTGTTGTTGCCTCTCGGCATGGGAAATTATCCGTTTGGAGAGAGAGAACTGTATTTTACATCAAGATTTTACAAGGACTCTTTGAACTGTTTCAGGATTTTACCAGGACTCTTGGACTAATTCACAGTTAAGTTTGGCTTTAGGACTCTTGAAGGGGTGTGTGTGTTGGATGTCTTCACAGCTGCCTTTGCTTATCACAGCCTTCAAAGTTTGTGGTTTGTGGGAGAGCACTTTGGCTGATAAAAGTGCGTTTGGACCGTATTTTTTCTTTATGATAAACTGCCTTTGTTTATTTTACAAAAGTGTGTGTTTGAATTTCCACTTCAGACTTAATTGGGGCTTGTAACGTGACACCCGGCATAATAGTATGGGTATAAACATAAACAAAGGAATTAAGTAAAGATAAACAGGGACAATAAGACAGGGACTGTAGGCATGCTGGTGATCTTACACACGCACCCTTTACAGACCTCTTAGGAATGGGATGAGGTGCATGGTAGACCGTTTGAGGTTGGAGCTTCTCAGGGTTTGAGGAAGCAACAAATGGAGTCAGGTAGAAGGACTTCCCAGGATTCAGGAGAAAATTCCACTAACTTCAAAGTAGATGCTTTAATCCTGCAAGTGTGATTGTGTGTTATCAAAACCACTGGTTAGGAAACTTGGCAGGTTGACTGGAAGATCGAATCAGGCATACTGTGGCCTTGCTCTTGTTTTTAAAAAGTTAATTCTCAGAGAGGAAGCCAATTATTAATTCATGTGGCTTCTAATGTCTGTTTTCTTTCCCAATTAAAACCCATCTGCTTCATAGGATTTAGTGTGGCATATCAAACAGGCTGTTCAAAGGGGCTGTTTCACACACACAGGATGTGAATAATCTAAAGAAAATGGGCTGCGTATAATTTACTATTTCAGCTACTAATCTACCAAGGTTTGTGGGCTTTTGGTGAACTGACAGTGATTAATCTTGTTAAATGCTGCTCTCTTATTATAATTAATAGATACTTGCTATTTCATTTTGATTTGGGGAAACCGAGTCAATCGTAAGATAAGGAACAAGAAATAAACTCAGGAAAGGACAGGTTTTTGCCCGCCTTCTTCCCTTTCAGTTGCCATAAAGTATTTTCTAGATGTCATCTTAAATAACACAAGGCTACTCATTGGAGAAGAACCAGCACAATCGAAAGCGACTTTTCTCTTTTTTCCCCATCTTATTGCCAAGGAGGATGCTTGATTCTTAATATTGACTTTCTTTATTGGATTATGGAACAGGACTCCAACATCCGAAAGATGAGAGAAAATAATAGGAAAATTATCATCTCTTTCCATTCAGCTTTAATTGGCCATTTAGTTTGGTTGCTTTAGAGATTTTAAATAGACACATATGCATATATCTGTGTATAATTCTAATTATTATAATTCCCTCAACACTGTCAGACTTTCTACTAAATCTGCACTTCTATTCTGCTAGTTTTTCTCATCATTCCTTTCACCCATTTCCTCCCATGTTGACTGTATGACTGTAACTTGTTGCTTATATCCTAAGATTTTTATTAATATTGCTTCTTCATTGCTTATTTGACCCCTATGACAATCATTAAGTGTTGTACCACATGATTCTTGACAAATGTATATTTTATTTTATGAACGCTGAGAGCATATGCACCAAGACAAATTCCTTGTGTGTCCAATCACACTTGGCCAATAAAAATTCTATTCTATTCTATTCTATTCTATTCTATTCTATTCTATATATGTACAGGTAGTGAAAGAGCGTCCTGGCTTTTAGAGTTCCTATGGCAAAATATATATTATTACCTCTTGGCAGTCTTTGCCTTTCATCTGCTGCCATAAGAGAGAAAATATTTCGGCAAAAAACCCTATATAAAATGTTTCTCACTTTTGTGAACACAGCATATTTTTTTAAAAATGATCTCCACAGCCGGCAATTCTAAAAAAAAAAAAAAAAAAAAATAGAGTAAGGAGGATTAATGGCATCTGTGCTTGACAGTGTAGAAATGGTGTTACGGCAGAATTGTACCTGGCGGTAATTTCCTTGCATCCACACATTATCTGAAAGTATTCCCTGCTTGCTTCCAGGTTCATTAGGATACTGCTGCTCTGTTGATGAGCGTTAAGGAATACACACAGACAGTCCACATACACACTTGTATACACAGGGAACACACACACACTTTTACAAAAACAGAATATGCACAGTTGTATACAGACAGAACATACCAGGGGTGAAATGCTCCCGGTTTGTTCATGCTTGTCAGTCATCGGAGAACCGGTCGCGAAGGGAGCGTGAAGCACCACCTGCCTGGACACCACCGCTTGAGTTTTTTTACCCTCTGCGCATGTGCAAAGCATTCTGGGCTTGCGCAGAGGGTAAAAAAATCCACATGGCAGGGTCTGGGCAGATGGGCGGAGTCTCATTCTTTTGCAACTGGCTCTCCAATGACTGACAGGCACAAGCAAACTAGGAGCATTAATTTTCACCCCTGCAACACACCCAG
This sequence comes from Erythrolamprus reginae, assembly GCF_031021105.1. Classification (NCBI taxonomy): domain Eukaryota; kingdom Metazoa; phylum Chordata; class Lepidosauria; order Squamata; family Dipsadidae; genus Erythrolamprus; species Erythrolamprus reginae. Next base: position 255,218,415 of record NC_091950.1, read on the forward strand.
AATATGTAATATATTTGTACATGCAGAACACACACACTTGTCTGCAGATAAAATACACAAAGCATGTGCACGGACACATGTGTGTACACAAAGAATATGCACACAGCTGTATACACATAGAACAAACCAAATACACATGCACACACACACACACACACACAAAGATGGGGGGAAGAGAGAGAGAGGGAGAGGAAGAGAGAAAGAGAGAGAGAGCTATAGAAACTGCAGTGAAGCTCTCCATTATTCTCTTGGGAAGTCTTTGTATAAGTAACATTTACATTGCTTTGCTTTTGGCAGGGAACTCTCCCATACCTGGCAGTTTCAAAGTCTAATCATGCCTTTAGAAAAGAAGCAGCTGGGGACCTCCCAGCACCACGTATGGAGGATGGCACAGTTGGTAATCACTTCTGTAGCACACAGAGCAATCAGGCAGCCCCCTCCCTCCTTTCCTCTTTCTTCTCCTTGCGTTTGCTACCGCAGCTGTGAATAGTTTGCAAAGGTATATTGCACAATCCAGCATTCCTCTGGAAAAAAAGCTCACAGCTTAACAGGGAAAATAACAGTAACAGCATGCAAAATGCCTGAGACAGGCAAGGATAAATAATTTCATCAAGTTTCCCTACGGAGGGGTTCTTGGTGCTGTCTGAGCTTGGTTGTTTTCCAGCAGACATTTCATTACCCAAATGGAACTAGCACTGATGATGTTTGTTAGTTAGTTAGTTTGTTTGTTCATTTGTTCGTTTATTCATTCATTTAATTTTTTTATTGCCACCCTTCTCCTTAAACTCAGGGCAGCTTACAACATGTTAGCAATAGCACTTTTAAACAGAGCCAGCATATTGCCCCAACAATCTGGGTCCTCATTTTACCCACCTCGGAAGGATGGAAGGCTGAGTCAACCTTGAGCCGGTGATGAGATTTGAACGCTGACCTACAGATCTACAGTCAGCTTTAATGGCATGCAGTACCACACTCTACCTGCTGTGCCACCTCTGTTACCTAGTTTGGGTGATAAAGCTTGGGCAAGAAAACAACAAAGCTCAAAGAAACCCAGCGCCCTTCATGTCAACCCTACAATGAGCTACAAATACATTCAACTTTATTGGTAAGTTAGTTTGTCCCATTGCTTGGACCTTCCCAAATTCTGAAGTCCAGCCCACTGCAGTTCCTCATTCATTTCTAAATGTATTATAAACTTAATATTTTGCATATTACCTTTTAACATTTAGGAATGTCTAGTCATTTTCAGTTTTATTTCATGACAGTCAAATGTTCTATGTGCCATTTTTCCTAACGCCATATGATCAATGTTACCTAATGTAATATGGCTGGTGACACCGTCAGACAGATATTTACACTGGATTTGGCATTTTTATCCATCTATCGAGTCCTTCCCAAGGTCTTGGGATAGGCAGATGTTGTTGTTTAAAGTCACAGAATGTAAGCTGTTCCGAGTAAAGCTGCCTTTTGCAATTGACTGGGGTTAATTTTGTCAGTGCTGATGGTGTTCAAATGGTGTTCCAGATATTTTGGGATTGCGCTCAAGGTACCTATTATCATTGGAACTTTCTATAGTTAACTTTGCCACAGTTGTTTTACAGGGTACGTTCCAAAAGTAATGCAATTAAATTTCCTGTGCCGGTCCTATTGGTTGGAATGGGACCAAAGCACTTGGGGGGGGGGGGGGGGGCTAAGCTTTTCCACGAAATCGGTTTCAGTGCTCTCCAAGCTGTGGAAGTGGCAGGACGTCAGTTATTGTAAACCTCTGTGCGTCGACCGTGTCACAAAAAAAAAAGGAATTGATGATCGAGCAATGTTTTGTGCTAAACTGAAAAAATCTCTTAAGGAGACTAACAAAATGATTTGTGAGGCTTACAGGGACTCTGCTCTGTCCTACTCACAAGTTTCAAGGTGGTTAAACACCTCTAAGGAGGGTCGGGAAGAGGTTCACAACAAACAACGCTCTGGGCGGCCATCAACCAGCAAAACCGACAACAATGTGGCTCACGTTCGACAATTGTTGGACTCTGACCGCCAATTGAGTATCAAGATGGTTGCCAATGAACTGAACTTGTTGTCTAATGTTGTGTTTCGCATTGTTACTGAAGATTTAGCGATGAGGAAATGTGCGCCAAGCTCGTGCCCAAGGTGTTGTAACTCCTTGATCTTCTGAAGAGCTGAGGATAATGTAGGCCAGATGAAACTAGCACACAAATGGTAGAAATCTCATAGTTAATATGACTGGACACTAATATAACCATGCAAGCATATCTGTCTGAGCAGTGGGGGCATTGAAAAAAGAGTTGCCATTGTACCTTTCCCTTTCCCAATATTTATGAAAAATGATAAAGATACAGCTTTTTCACCAAGGTTTTCTATGCTAATTATTATGTTTATTCTTATGTTGACATTATGGATATAGATTGAGTGTCTTTTTACTAATTAACTAATGCTCCCAGTAACATAGCAGGAAATTTTCATGTTCTTAGTTATCATTCTTACGAATGTAGTGTGTTTGAATTTATTTGAATATATAGACTGTAATCCATCTAACAGCAAGATCTTATGGTTCAGCAAAATGACATGCAGTTTGGACTCAACCCATATTGATATATCTATATCTAATATTTTTAAAATTTAATTGGTTAATTGTTTTTGTGTTTGGGGTATGGAAAGTGACAAAATAAAAAAGCAGAACAGATTAATCATCCAAGAAAAATTGAAATCTAGCATTTGCCTGATCCGAAGGAACTATGATGCTATTACAGTACATATCTTTAATCTTCTTGCCAGCTCTTAATATGTGGGACCTATGAAACTAAGCAGAATCCTACTCAGTGTTTGCAAGTTTATTTGTTTGTTTTTTAGTTAAATTTCTAAGCCGCTCAATTCCTTGCAGACTCTGGGTGGTGTACAACAGTTTAAAACAATCAAAACAATAAAACCTCAGAATATTTTTTTTAAAAAAACATTCATTCTACTTGGCTGGACTCGATGATACAGCTCAACGGCCCCAAGCCTGCCTGCAAAACCAGGTCTTCACAGCTTTCCTAAAGGCTAGGATGGTGGGGGCTTTGCGGACATCAGGGGGCAGTTGGTTCTATAGAGCCAGAGCCACCACAGAGAAGTCCCTCCCATGTGGCCCCACCAACCTACATTGTGATGATGGGACTTGGAGTGGGCCCTAATTGGTCACTGGAAGGTATGCGGCAGAAGACAGCCCCATAAGTAGTCAGGTCCTAAGCCATATCGGGCTTTATAGGTAATAACCAACACCTTAAATTACATCTGGAGACCGATTGGTCTTTCTTTCTTTCTTTCTTTCTTTCTTTCTTTCTTTCTTTCTCCCTCCCTCCCTCCCTCCCTCCCTCACTCACTCACTCACTTACTTACTTTCTTGTCTTAATTGCAGGCAGACAGCTAGTTCCATTACTTAATAGGCTCTAGGTAAAATTTCTACATTAACAAAATTTATACCTAACCTACAGAATATATGAGCAAAAAATCATAGCAGTAGTCTGAGCTATGCTTTTCTTCTTTAAATGGAAATACATGAGACTTTAAGACTCATTAATTTGGAATATTAGTATGGCTTGTACTGAACCTTGACAGTACTTGTTTTCCTTACAAACTAGCTCAACTTTGTTTCCTTTAAATCTTGCTTTTGTTTCACACCAATTTCTTTGGACCAAGAGCTCTGTTTTTTTAGGGAAAGAGACTGGAGTGGGGTTGGGGCTTTGGAAAGATAAGCACCGCAATTGAGAAGGGAAAAGGCACGCTCTGGATTCTGCTCTCCAAGACTTACCTAAACTGGGAAGCCCTCCTCATTCTCATTCTTCCCAACCCATTCCCTTCCCACTTCTGGATCCTTCTTCCCCCTTTTCTCCTATTCACTTCCTTTTGCTTGAAGCTCCTTTCTGGGTAGGAGCCACAATGAGGAAGCATTAACTTTCTTTTTTTTTTTTTTGGCCAAATGGAATAAAAATAATAGACAAGGCAGATCCTTTAGAGCAGTGTTTCCCAACCTTGGCAACTTGAAGATATCTGGACTTCAACTCCCAGAATTCCCCAGCCAGCATTTGCTGGCTGGGGAATTCTGGGAGTTGAAGTCCAGATATCTTCAAGTTGCCAAGGTTGGGAAACACTGCTTTAGAGCAGCGTTTCCCAACCGGTGTGCCGTGGCACACTAGTGTGCCGCGAGACACAGCCAGGTGTGCCGCAGAGCTCCTAGGGAAGCTCCAGCTGGGCGGGGCGCTGCCGGTGCCGGTGCGGGCTTTCCCGAAACGGACAGAGAATGCCCTCTCTCGCAGCCTCCTGGCTGGGAGCGCTTTCGCTGCAAGAGAGGGCTTTCTCCGTCCGTTTTGGGAATGCCCCCCCCTCTCTCGCGCGCGCCGCTCCCCTTTTCTCTCAGCCCTCCCTGGCTTCGCTTCTCAATCCCTCCCTCCTTCGGTCTTTCCTTCCCCTCAGCCGTTCTGTCTGGGGGTCTCCCGCTCTTCCCTTCCCCGCCTCCCAGGCTTTGCCTTCACCACCCCCACCCCCTTTTTGGTTGGCAAGGAATCCTTTGCCGCATCCTGCAGTTCGCACTTGGCTCGAGGCCGCTTTCCCGGGCTGCGCTCTTTCTTTCTCTCTCTCTCCCGTGAGCCGGGGGAAGGAAAAAACAAACAAACAAAAACTTCTTGCAATGGGCCCACGCGCGTGCTCGTGCCCGCGCTCGTCCCTTCAGCAGCGAGGGAGGGAAGTCAGAGGGCGAGGGAGCGAGCGAGCGCTCTTGTCCTCGGTGCCCTCTGCAGCCTTCCTGCCTTCTTCTTTGCCGCCGCTGGGGGACGGAGAGAAGGATAGAAAGGAAAGAGGGAGGGAGAGATAGAAAGGAAAGAGGGAGGGAGGAAAGAGGGAGGGAGAGATAGATAGAAAGAAAATAGATAGAAAGGAAAGAGGGAGGGAGAGATAGAAAGGAAAGAGGGAGGGAGAGATAGAAAGGAAAGAGGGAGGGAGGGAAGAGGGAGGGAGGGAGAGATACAATGGAAAGAGGGAGGGAGAGATAGAAAGAAAATAGATAGAAAGGAAAGAGGGAGGGAGAGATAGAAAGGAAAGAGGGAGGGAGAGATAGAAAGGAAAGAGGGAGGAAAGAGGGAGGGAGAGATACAATGGAAAGAGGGAGGGAGAGATAGAAAGGAAAGAGGGAGGGAGCGATAGAAAGAAAAGAGATAGAAAGGAAAGAGGGAGGGAGGGAGGAAAGAGGGAGGGAGAGATAGAAAGGAAAGAGGGAGGGAGGGATACAATGGAAAGAGGGAGGGAGAGATAGAAAGAAAATAGATAGAAAGGAAAGAGGGAGGGAGGAAAGAGAGAGGCAGAGATAGAAAGGAAAGAGGGAGGGAGAGATACAATGGAAAGAGGGAGGGAGGAAAGAGGGAGGGAGGAAAGAGGGAGGGAGAAATAGAGTGAAATAGAGGAAGAGATATTTTTTTTGTCCAAACTTTTCTTTAGCCCCCCCGCGCCCCCCGTCCCCCCGTTCAGTGTTCCCCAGGATTTTGAAAATATGAATAATGTGCCGCGGCTCAAAAAAGGTTGGGAAACACTGCTTTAGAGAACCAATCTTGCCAAGTGTCATCAGGATATATTCATTTCAACACTCTCTTTTAAAAATAAAAGAAGTGTTCCCTCTTCTTCTAACGAACATATACAAAGGCCGAGAAAATGTGAGGACAGTTGATGTCAAGATGTCTTGTACAGAAGTTTTTATTTTATTATTTATTTATGTATTTTGTCAAACAATTATAGAGTGGTAATTTGTACAAATAAAACATTAGATAAGTAATGATAAAAAGTAACAAAAGAAGACAATAGGACAGGGACGGTAGGCACAGTGGTGCGCTTATGGACGCCCCTTACAGACCTCTTAGAAAGGAGGAGAGGTCAATTGTAGATAGTCTAAGGCTAAAGGTCTTGGGATTAGGAATAGAATCAGGCAGTGCGTTCCAGGCATTGATTACTCTGTTGCTGAAGTCGTATTTTTTGCAGTCAAGTTTGGAGTGGTTGACATTTAGTTTAAATCGATTTCGTGCTCGTTTGTTGTTGTGGTTGAAGGTGAAGTAGTTGTTAACAGGTAGGGCATTTTGGTATATGATTTTATGAACTATAATTAAGTCAGAATGGAGACGACAGAGTTGTAAGTTGTCTAAACCAAGAATTTCAAGTCTGGCGGAGTAAGGTATTTTGTTGTGAGAAGAGGAGTGAAGGACTCTTCTTGTGAAATATTTCTGGACTCTCTCAATTGTGTTGATGTCAGATATGCAATGTGGGTTCCATACAGGTGAGCTGTATTCTAGGATTGGTTATTTTGACCAACGTAGAATATAACCTGTTCCAATTTAAATGTAACAACTTTCCACAATTGTCAGCAAATCTGCATTTGAGTTACGGAAACATTAAGGAAGGGACCTTAAGTCAAACAGATATTTTCCTGGGACTTGTGTCACCAATCATTCAAACCCACAAAAATGGAGTGATTTCTTTAACAAGATGCCAAGGGCATGCCCTCAACACACCGAAAGGCCTTTATGGATCTCAATAGCCATGGAACCCTATCATTTGGTACAACCCCCAGAAGCAACAGAAAAGCAATTGAATTTGCAAAACATTTTTGCAAGGCTGGGATGCACTTCACAGCTATCTAATTTCATTTACAGCATCAAAGCTTTAATTTGCAAATCAGTTTTAATGAGCTGATTTGAAGTGAAGCAATCCTTTGAAGCTTTGCAAAACTCTATTCAGTATAGCTACGAAGAAGGCTTTTCTTCTAAATTTATTATTTTCACTGTACCATTAAGATACTTGCATTATGCAAGTGACAGGCATAATATTTAAAAATAAATACAAGATCAATTTACATACTACTGATTAGCACTTGGCATCAAACAAGTAAAGCTATATTAATTTAAAACATCCACCCTAAACTGCCACCAATTAGGAAGCAATTTTTAATCCTGAGTTTTTCCTATCAAATGGAAAAAAATATATTGGTTCTTTCAAGTATCCAATTTATGCTGAGTTATATCTGTATCAAACTTCATATTATTTTTTGATAGTAAGGAACTAGTTTAGCTATTTTGCAGGAATGAACCATACAAAAATGGTTAATTGGTTTCCTTTCTTCTTTTTGATTATTTTGATTATTTAGTAATAGAATAGGCTTTTCATATTTGTACTATGTTATGCAAATACAGTGGTACCTCTACTTAAGAACTTAATTCATTCCGTGACCAGGTTCTTAAGTAGAAACGTTCTTTAGTTGAAGCAATTTTTCCCCTAGGAATCAATGTAAAAGCAAATAATGTGTGCAAACCCATTAGGAAAAAAATAAAAGCTCGAAATTTGGGTGGGAGGAGGAGGAGGAAGAAGAGGAGGAGGATAGTCGCTGCCAAAGGAAGAAGGTGAGGTGAGGGGAATCAAAAAAATCCAAAACTTTAAGGCTTAAAAAAATGAGGGACTCTGAGGTAGCGAGGAGGAGCACACGCTTCCAATACATCTGGCGCAAGGCTGCTTCCTATACACTGGCTGCTGCTGCTGCTACCTGCTGTCTCTTCCTTCCCATGCTGAAGGGCTCCTCTCTCTTCTCGCTCGCTCGCTTTGTAGCCAGCGCCTTTCCTTCTCTGTGGTGACTTCTTGGCTGTCTAAAGCAAAAGGAGCGTTTCTTTTCTCTGGCTGCTTGCAGAGGTTTATTCCCTCTCCAAGCGCCCAGAGAAAGGAAAATGATTTGTTCACTCTGGACTGCCAAAGCTCCTTAAGCGCCAACAAAAGGCTCCTCTGGCAGCCCAGAAAAGCCCAAGATGGCCAGGATTAAAGGGGGAATGGCAGGCAACTGGCCGGGCCTTCGTGCCGCTCTCAAATTTCCTGGGAATTTTTTTCTGAGCTTGGGTTCTTAAGTAGAGGCAAAAAATCTCAAACACTTGGTTCTTATCTAGAAAATCTCTTAAGTAGAGGCATTCCTAAGTAGTACTTTGTACTTTCTACCATTGTAGAGATTTTCTCTATTGCATGAATGTCAAACTCAAAGCATCACAATGCCGCCTTGTGATGTGTCATAACTTTTTCCCCCCTTGTGGAGCTGGAGTGGGCATGGCCTGCATGTGAGGCATCCAGCCCACGGGCCATCAGATTAACTCCCCTGCCTGGGCTAGTGGAAGATAGTTGGTGTGACCCTACAGACATCGTATGATGATCTAGAACAGGGCTGTCAAACTCGTGGCCCACGGGCCAGATGTGTCCTGCGCTGGCCATGCCCACTCCCAGTTTAGTAAAGGGTGGGGAATCCCAATACATCATGTGGTACTGCCATGATGCCGTGAGGTTCGCACCCCTGATCTAGAATTGTATACTTGAGATGAGCAGCTGTGGGAATTGAAAGTAAGTAAGGAAATAAGCAAGCAGGTAATAAAATGGTTAGCGACCATTTTGAATGTTGAATTTTCTTTGGGCATTTGTGCCAAAATATGTATCCCATCACAGACAGAGCAAAATGCATCTTTGTTGTCAACTATATCCATGACAGGTGTCATGTAGAAGATGTTGCATGCAGAACAAATGTATTCAGCAATATTTTGCACATGCAAATGAGTCTAGAAAAGAGCTTCAAATGGTTATTTTTTCATTTACCTCTTATACTTTCTTTCTTGCATCTCTCGGTGATGCTATCGATCAAATAAACATCTCAGTCTTCCTGTTCCTTTCAATTCTCTGAATATTTTTTTCTTACTTTCACCTAACTTGCCAATTCCCTCTGCTAATGTAATGCCCAAATTCATCATGCTGTTGCAGATGACTTTGACTCAGAGACATGTATTCAATTTCTTTTCATCAAGTATTTTTTGCCATGCATTACATTCCAAATGTTCTCATGCCTTCTCTCATTTCCTTTGCTGGATTTTTTTCCTTTAAAAAAGTATTTCTGAGAATATTTTTTTCTCAATATAGATAGTCTGAGATTACCTACCATACCGTCTTCTGCCTCATGCATCCCAGCGGCCAGTTATAGAGTTGGCCTTCTCCAGATCCCGTGAATCAGGCAATGCTTAGGAGAAGGGGATGGCTCCGGTGCTTTGGAATCAACTCCCCCAGAGATTCGTACTGCCCCCACCCTTATTTGTGAGCTGCCCTGAGTCTCAGGAGAAGGGCGGCATAGAAAGCTCATACATATATACACACACACACACACACACACACACACACACACACACACATACATCAAATCATTAAGATACTATATGTTCCAATTATTTCAGACAAAGTCCTCTGGAATTGGCACATAATGCAAAAACGGTCTTACTTCTAGGTAGAATGTTATTTCACTTGAGGTATGAACTTGAATTTAGTGGTTGTCCACATACTTTGCATGAGAAAGCTTCCCAAATAAAATCTTGACATTGCTTCAAACAATGGTCCAAGCATGATCAAAGCTTTCTCAGCCTGTCATCCTTAAGATACATAGTGGATTCTTCCTACCACAGATCCCAGATTAGCCCTGCTTAGAGAAGTCTGTAAAAGCACTGTGTAGCAGTATCTAAGTCTATGTGCTATCGCTATTGCTACATACTGGTAGTCCTCAACTTGCAATGACGATTTTGAGCCCAAATATTTTGTTGCTAAGTGAAACATTTGTTAAATGAATTTTGGCCCATTTTACGTTCTTTCTTGCCACAGTTGTTAAGTGAATAATTATTGTTCTTAAATAAGTATCCCTATTGTTAATTGAATCTGGCTTCCACAGTGACTTTGCTTATCAGAAAGTCATAAAAGATGATCACATGACCCTGGGACTCTGCAATTGTCATAAAAATGAACCAGTTGCCAAGCATCCAAATTTTGTGACCAAAGTGATGCTGTAAAGTGTGAAAAACGGCCATAAGTCATGTTTTTCAGTGCCATTATAGAACAGTCAAGAACTGTTGTAAATCGAAGACTAGCTGTATTATGAAATTGGCTGCTTAATTATTCCAATGGAAAATAATTCTTGCTTTCACTCCAAGAAAATAATTTTTGCTTTCACTCCATTTCCTAATAGATGACACCTACACAGACACCATGGGAATTCCATTATAAAAAGGCAAAGGCTCCCCTTATACATATGTGCTAGTTGTTCCTGACTCTAGGGGGCAATGCTCAAATGACTTTCAAAGCCAAAGAGCCAGCGTAGTCCAAAGACCTCTCCGTGGTCATGTGGCTGGCATGACTAAACACCAAAGTCGCATGGATGGCTATTACCTTCACACCAAAGGTGGTCCCTATTTTTCTATTTGCATTTTTTTACCTGCTTTCAAACTGCTAGGTTGGCAGAATCTGCGACAACTAACTAGCGAGAGCCCACGCCATTACACAGCACTAGGGATTCAAACTGCTGAACTGCCGACCTTTTGACTGACAAGCTCAGCGTCTTAGCCACTGAGCCACCGGTCCCTCCATCATATCTTTTATCTTTAAGTATCATATTTACTGCTAAAACACAAATGCACATGTATTGCAACATTTTCCCCTTTGTGGAAGCTGGAGTAGGCATGACCTGCATGTGATGCATATATTCTAATCTCTCTTTGGAGAAATTGCATGGCTTTGCTACTCTTCAGTACAGGAAACACTAGAGCAACCAAACAGGTGAACCAAGCAAAAAGCTCTAGCAGTCACAGAGGAAATCAAACATTTTTCAATCACTATCACAACCCAAACCAGATTTTAAAAAATTAGCAATTTAGTAGGGGTACAAATTTATGTCTTCATAAGACCAACGTTCAATATTTTTAATAGACTTCTTATTTATTTTTTATCTGGTTCATAATGTTCCAAAGTTTTATAGCACTACTTAGGAAATCTTGGCAAATGTCACTCTTGCTGACCCAAGCTGTACAGTCTTCAGTGGTAACAATACAATATTAATCGATCTACTGGATACATTTTCCAAAATTAATAGTATGTATTAAGTTGGGTATCAAAGTGCAACATTATACACTGCTCAAAAAAATAAAGGAAACACTTAAACAACACAATATAACTCCAAGTAAATCAAACTTCTGTGAAATCAAACTGTCCACTTAGGAAGCAACACTGATTGACAATCAATTTCACAAGATGTTGTGCACATTCAACTTTGTACAGAGCAAAGTATTCAATGAGAATATATCATTCATTTGAGTTTTTTCTTTTTTCTTTTTTTGAGCAGTATATTTTTTTGGGATATTTAATGTTGGAGAGAAAATGCATTTTGAAGAATTGTGATTTTGAAAAATAGGAGGGAAAATAAACTTTTGAAATCTAGAATGACTAATATTCAAAAGAAAAATACCTTAAGCTTTTATTTATGCAAGCTTTGTATGGCAGATACAGTAAGTTTCAGAATTCAGGATTTCACCTCTCTCTCTCGGCCAGCTCATGTTTCCAAACAGCAGCTGAAACAAAATTCAACTTAATATGGTTGCAGAGCTTCTTAGGATCACAAAGCCTTGACTATACCACGTTTCCTGTTGTTTAGCAAAATGCTATTATAGTCACTCTCCTGACCTTGCTCATAAACGTGGAGAGATCAAGAAAAAAAAAGAATTTGGCAGACTTATTTAAAAGGCCAATTAAGAAGGAAGACTAAATTATGAAGCTTTTACTTTTGAATGCATTAAGAACCATTGCAGTAGAATTAGTTAATTTGACCACTGCCCATTCAGATATGGAAAGTAAACTGCCCTTTCGTCAAAGTGAACTTTGGATATGTTTTCTTTTCAATCTCTCTGTTTCTGCTTCTACTTAGCACTCCGGTTGGATTATGATTTCTCTTGCATGTATTTCTCCTGAACAGACCACACTTGTCCTTCGCATGTTTCCTCACGCAGTAATCACTTTCACACCAAGGGACCAGTTCAGTGCTGTAAAACAGCCTTTCACTCTGCAGCTAGTTTGCAAATGGTTCAGCTGCTGCCACCTGTCTCTTCCCCCTCAGGACCAGGAAAACTGATAATAGGGACAAAACAACACAGTTGGCTGGTTTGGGAAATGAAAACCAAGCTCTCTTCAACCTCGTTGGATGCTTGGGACTGCAAACTGTAGAAAGACTAGATCACAAGTGGCCTTTTGATATTAATTGTGCCATTAAAACTATCCCGATTGGACATAGATCCTGCAGATTTTTATATTAAAGGATTTCAACTGGAGGGTTGCTGTCCTATGATGACAAGTCCTGATTTTGCCCTGGGTGGGCAGGGTATTGTTTGTAAACATATCGTATTTTTGGAGTATAAGACACACCCTTTTCCCCCTTAAAAGAGAGTGAAAATCTGGGTGCGTGTTATACACCAAATGTAGCCCTGTCAAGCCTCTCAAATGGAGCTTTTGGAGGCTGAAACAGCCTCTTAAATGGAGCTTTAAAAAGCTGAAAACACCATCCCAAATGGAGCTTTGCAAATCCAAAGAAGCAGCCTCTGCAATGGAGCTTTGCAAGGCTGAAAAAACAGCCTTTCAAATGAAGTTTTGCAAGGCTAATATACCTGTTCCAAGCTGTTTGCTAAAGACACTAGCCTGATGGATGCTGGTAGGGAGAATTGTTTTTCTTATTTTCCTTCCCAAAAACTAACATTCACTTATACTCCGGTGTGTCTTATAATCCGAAAAATATAGTACATTTCTAAGGTAGCCTCCACAAGAAATCCTGAAATTATTGCCTGTTCAATCCATTCCCAGATAACATGACTAGACAGAAGACAGACTGGAGCAATTTTTGCAAATGGATCCTTCCTTTTCTTGTATTTTTAGTACGTTGGTAACAAATATTTTAGAAAAATGGAGTCCTTATTGAAATGTTACTGTTATAGATTTGATCTCTAGCATATCTAGGATTTGAAATCTCCAAATCCTTTGTTACAAATTTAATGTGAGGTGCTAAATACTCCATATTGCACTTCACTAATTGATTTTGTCATTTAAACCAATAATCAATTTATTTTGATTATTTATTTAGGTGCCATGGTCTGAGAAATGTAATTTGAGATGCAAAGGACAAATATTAACGTCAGATTATTGCAAAAGTAATATAAAGATGGGTGATTAAAGACACTAAGCTCTACATTATTATATACTGTTATCCATTAATTTACAGGAGAAATCCACATTTATATATATAGTATATAGGCTGTTAAATTCTTAAAAGTACAATAATTCAAAGCCACATGTATGCCTCTCTACTGTCCCATCCTGACATAAATTTCCAAAAATTCCTCTTTTGTTTTCAAGATGATTGAACATCCATTGCTAGCTGCAACATATGAAATAGCGGGAAGTATTTGGCAATAGTGCTTCAACAGAGCAATCATCTGCATATGTTTATTTACTGGCAGTAAACATACACTTGATTCACTAGAACTGAGCATCTTGTTATTATTCATAAGATTGCAATATTTCCATTATTTATGTTCAATTATGTATGCACAAGGATATGATCTACTCCCAGCTCGGGGAAGATATCAATAGGGTGGATAATTTTTGAAAGCTGCTTCGATCTTACCACAAGCTTCATCTTTACTTATATATCCTGAAAGGGGGAAAAAAAGATTAAGAACCAGTTTGGTGAAGCCATTAAGGAGATGGACTTGAAACCAGGAAACCTTAACTCCTTCCTTTAGATGTGAAAGCTGGCTGGGTGACATTGGTCCAGGCGCTCTCCTCTCACCCAGGGTTGAAATGCTCCTAGTTCGCTTTTGCTTGTTGATTGTCGAAGAGCAGGTTGCAAAGGCAACGTGAGGCTCCGACTACCCTCTTGGATGCCTCCATTTGGGTGCTTTTACCCTCTGTGCATGCACAGAATGCTTTGTGCAACCAGCTCTCCGATGACCAACAGGCACAAGCAAACTAGAGAATTTCATCCTGCTCTCAACCCCAACAACCTTCTAGGGTTGCTGACATAGGGCAGGTGTGTTAAACTTGTGGTGACACATTGCTGTCACGTGATGTATTAAACCTGTGGTGGGCATGGCCAGCATGTGATACATCTGGCACGTGTGCCATGAGTTTGACACTCCTGGCATTGGGAAAAGAGGAAAACAGAGCACTATGTATGTATATCACTTTAGAGATGTACAGATAAAGGCAGGATATAAATCTAATGAAAAAGACAAGGGTATATCAAACTTCAAAATGGTGCTTTGTATGACAAAGATTTGTATGAAAAGCGCTCCTTCAAAGTTACTCTCCCAAGTAATATAATCCCCTTCCCTTCTCTGTGCTTTTCTTCTAAGTAAAGCAAAAGGAGGGACATAGTGTCACTGGAGCCATGGAAGGTAGATTAAAAAAATCAATCAGGCTGAAGTACTTGATTTTTTTCTAAGCTCTCTCTCAATCCATAATGTACCCATAGAAGTACAAATGTCATTTGTAAAGAGAAGCAATGATAAAATGGTAAATTCTGCTCTGCTTCCTATATTTTCATGATGAAGACTTCATCTTATCTTTAATATACATTTTTTTGCTTACAGTGACAAAATTGATGGAAGTCTCAATTTTGGGACCCTGGACCATTGCCCAATTAATCTACTCCTAAAGTCTGATCTCTCTTTAATGAAGAGGATGTTCTATAATGAAGGCATGTTCTATTTAAAATAGCATACGGGCCACTCTACTTCTGTGGTTCTTATAAACTAAAGCATGTTGATTCCAATAGCCCTTGAAAAGTCATATGCACATCATGAAACAACAGAGAATAATTCCTCCAATCACACAGAATGCTTCCAATGTAGTTTATAAAATTATATACCAAAATGTCCTTCCTGTTAATGACTACTTCACCTTCAACCACAGCAATATACGAGCATGTAATAGATTCAAACTAAATGTAAACTGCTCCAAACATGATGGCAGAAAATACAATTTCAGCAATGCCTGGAATGTGGTTTCTTCCCAAACCGCAAAAATGTTAACTTTAGATTGTCTACAGTTGACCTCTCCCCATTTCTAAGAGGTCTGTAAGGGGCGTGCATAAGTGCACCACTGTGCCTACCATCCTTTTTACTTATGTTTATACTACTACTAAACTATACATGTTTGACAAACAAACAAACAAAAACAAACAAACAAACAAATAAATGTAATTGGGATGACTGGGGAGGAAATGTTTATAGACCCCTTTGAACAAAGGTGTGTTCAGACCTTTAGTTACTCTGGAAGAGCCTTCTCTGTGGGCCCCCCGACCCTTTGGAACCAACTCCCCCCAGATATCAGTTACCCCCACCCTCCTAGCCTTTCGTAAGCTCCTTAAAACCCACCTCTGTCGTCAGGCATGGGGGAATTGATACTTTCCCTCCCCCTAGGCTTATAAAATTTATGCATGGTATGCTAGTATGTATGATTGGTTTCTAAATTGGGGTTTTAAATTAACTTAAATATTAGATTTGTTTATATTGTATTATTATTGCTGTGAGCCGCCCCGAGTCTGCGGAGAGGGGCGGCATACAAATCTGATGAATAAATAAATAAAATAAATAAATAAATAGAAGCCCAACATTAGAACAAGCCCAACATTAGAAACAAAGTCTGAATTCCCCTGTTTTTTTCCATCTTCTATTTTAAGCTGTAATTTCATCTTCAGAAAATGTTAACATGACATTTTCAGAAATCCACAAAGGCTCTTTGTTTAGCTTGAGCAATATTGGCACTTATTTGTCTTTTATATATTTAATATATGTTTAGTTTTGATGTTTATTTTGACATAACCCTTCTTTTATTGGTGGGTTCTAACTTACTTCATTGCCAGTTCACTTTCTCCAGTGTCGCGTGGCTACACCTCATGGATATGCGCATGTGCAGTGGCAAAAAAAATCCAATTCCCCCCCAAAACAAAAAGGCAGAAACCAAGATGGTGACACACATGCCGTGCTGGAAACTCTACTTCTGCACATACTCAGAAGGGGGGGGAAAGGGGGGGGAGTAAAAAATAAAATGAAATAAAAGATGGTGGTACCCACAGATCAACATCAAACAAAATGATTCTGAGATGTCATCGTGACATCACCAATGGGTTGCTACCGGTTTGGGTGAATCCTTCCAACCGGTCTGAACCCAATTCTGCTCTCATTTCTGTTGTACTATTTTCTCATTGAATATGGCATTTATTTTGCTATGATAATTTTTCAAAACCTGCTATATTTATTTACTTGTTTGTTTGTTTGTTTGTTTGTTTATTCATTCATTCATTCAGTTAGTTAGCTAGTTAGTTAGTTTGTCAAACATACGAGACAACAGATATAAGTATAAACATGGACACAGACACAGGAAATTAGTACGAATAAATGGGGACAGGAGGACAGGGATGGTAGGCATGTTGATGTGCTTATGCATGCCCCTTTAGAGAAGAAAGCTTGGGGATGTGGGCAGAAGGAAAATATTGAAGATTTCATCATCTTTATGTGCCAAAATGTGGTTTTCTACCTTTTTTTTTGAAGATTTTTGGAATGTGTTATTTTTCTGGTTGGAAAATAAAAATAATAAATATTAGTCCATTATTCTTAAGGGCTCAAATTTTCTGTGAAGCAATTGTATATGTAATAATGTAGGAGGGAAAAATGTAAAATAAAACAGTGGCTAGCTTTTGCCTGTTTCATGGAAAGCAATGAAAGATCTGCAGAGGTCTCTGTGAAACGATATCTTATTGGAAAGCCGGTAGGTGGCACCAAATAGTCACTTAAAGCTATTCAGATTTTCACACTTAAAATGCCTAAAACATTAAAAGTCATGTGATTATTTCTCCATCTCCCCATCTTCCACCGACATGTTTTAGGCTCTGAAACAGAAGTTTTCTTTGTGAGAGATGAGGGGAGGGAGGGGGCAGTTGATTTAAGTCTGCAATCAGGAAACTCTTATCAGCTCAAATGATTTGTTGTTAAAGACAAATGATTTTGAAAATTAAAGGAAGCAATAAGAAGGATTTTTGTGTGTGTGCGTATGTGTCTGTCTGGGTGATAATTGTATTTCTAATATTACATTTGAAAGAAATCTTCCTGTTGCTTAAATAGATAATCTGCCCTGTGTCTATGTCTCAGCAATCTTCTATCAAAGTTTGCAGAGAGGGGCGGCATATAAATCCAATAAATCTAATCTAATCTAATCTAAATCAAAAGGTGTGAGATTGGCTGTAATATTATAGATTAATGGGGCTAGGATAAAATCATTAAGAATCAGGTCTCTTTGACTCCCCACCCCCAAAAGAAGACTTGCTTGTCTTTAATAAACCAGTTTCTCTACTTTGGTAATCATCAATAAAGCAGCCAGAGAATAGAACAACTCAAAGAGGTAGTGCAAGATTGGAAGATGTGGGGAGACCTGTCCCATAGAATCGCCAACAGTCAGACATAATTGAATGGATAACATTTTCCTCTTCCTCTTCTTCTACCTCTTCGTCCTCCTCCTCCTCCTCCTCCTCTTCCTTTGGTATTACTAATGCAGTACGTAAAGAATTTGGCTGAGAAAGGAGAATGAATCAGGAGATGAGGGAAGTATATAGATAGAAGACAAGGTAAAAATTCTGCTTGATCTTTGTAGAATACAAAATATCACACTGCTGTCCATCCTTTGGGGGCTACACTCTGCTGAGCAAGATATATTTTTATGACAAGGAAGTTGCTGAAAGAAATGTCTGGGAAGGAGCTGTTATAATACATCTGTAGCTTTTCCCTTCATAATAAAAGGTTTGGGGAACATCAGCTATTTGCTGATAGTGCCCCGAACAGCTTTTTTTAAAAAAAGTTTCTGTTCGTGATGATTCATGGTTTCATTGTTATTACACCCTAAAATAACATTACTGAAATACCAGTTTAATTAAGATCACAATCTCTGGATAGGATTCCTGGAAAAATGCACGTGAGAAAAATTAAAAGCAAAAATAGAAACAGACACCAATAGCAGGAAATTTATTTATTTATTTATTCATTCAATTTTTTAAAAAAATATATGCCGCCCTTCTTCTTAGACTCAGGGCAGCTTGCAACGTGTTAGCAATAGCACTTTTTAACAGAGCCAGCATATTTACCCCCATAATCCGGATCCTCATTTTAGCCACCTTGGAAGGATGGAAGGCTGAGTCAACCTTGAGTCGGTGATAAGATTTGAACCACTGACTTGCAGATCTAGCAGTCAGCTTTATTGGCCTGCAGTACTGCACTCTACCCACTGCGCCACCTTGGCTCATTTGCTTTACTGTAAAGTAAATAATACATTTACTCTTATTCTTGCTAACAACAGTGACAGGATCTATAAAGGATCTATATCTGTGATGGTGAACCTATGGCACTCATGCCCGAAATGGCACAAGGAGCCATGTCACCTGACATGCGCGACATTGCCAGTTGCTTTTCTGGATTTTTAGCACGCATGGGCACGTGATGATCAGCTGGCCTTTGTGTGTGTGGCATTGCAGGAAACCAATGGAAGTTGGTCTTCCATTTTCTGGTATGAGCATGCATGCCATCCAGCTGATTGTGTATGTGCATGCTCAGCAGTAACTGGAAGAACATTTCAGGAGAACATAAGTACAGTATTCCTCTTCCTGATCGTGGCCCAGGTTACAAAAAGTGCTCCCTTTTTGGCACTCGGTGCTGGGCATGTGCCCACCCTTTGTGGCACTCAGTGCCGAAAAGATTCACCATCATTGATCTATATACATCATTAAACAGAGTATAGAAACATTGATTTTGGAGATCTGCTTTTGTGCACGAGAAAAAGTAATATGGAGTAAGCAGGAATATGAGTATAGAAGGGCTGCAGATCTCTTTCCTGTATCAAAGAATATTCACATCACAATTATAATCACAGCTTGAGATTTAATTAATATGTACTATACTTGTTTTGTAGAGTCTCTGTCCAGAAAAATAAAATCTGAACACAGTTGTGTTTATTGAAGGAAACTTAGTTCAACAAAATAGACTTTTTTATACAAGTTCAAAATACAGTGGCACCTATACTTAAGAATGCCTCTACTTAAGAACTTTTGTAGATAAGAACACCGGGTGTTCAAGATTTTTTAACCTCAACTTAAGAACCATTTTCTACTTAAGAACCCGAGCCCAGGGAAATTTGAGAGTGGCACGAAGGCCTTTCCCCCTTTAATCCCGGCCATCTGGGCTGTCAGAGGAGCCTTTTGGTGGCGTTTAAGAAAACTTTGGCAGTCCAGAGAGAACAAAGCATTTTCCTTTCTCTGGGTGCTTGGACAGGGAATAAACCTCTGCCAGCACCCAGAGAAAAGAAACGCTTCCTTCTCTCTGGGCAGCCGAGGAGTCATCAAAGAGACGGAAAGGCACCAGCTACAAAGCGAGCAAGTGAGAGGAGAGGGGAGCCCTTCAGCATAGGAAGGAAGAGTTAGCAGGTAGCAGCAGCAGCAGCCAGTGTAGAGGAGGCAGTGTATGGGAGGCAGCCTTGCACCGGGTGTATGGGAGGCATGTGCTCCTCCTTGCCACCTCAGACTCCCTCTTTTTTTTTAAGTTCTGGATTTTTTTTATTCACCTCATCTTCTTCCTTCGGCAGCGACTGTCCTCCTCCTCTTCTTCCTCCTCTTTCTCCCACCCAAATTCCGAGCTTTTATTTCTTTCCTAATGGGTTTGCATGCATTATTTGCTTTTACATTGATTCCTATGGGAAAAATTGCTTCTACTTAAGAATGTTTCTTCTTAAGAACCTGGTCACGGAATGAATTCAGCTCTTAAGTAGAGGTAACACTGTAATAGAAAGAGGAAAAACACAGTAGATCAACTGCTCAAGGAAAATAACAGGTAACAAAGACAAGGCAAACTTTCTCAGTTCCTATTCTGGCTCAGCCTTGTTTAAAAAGTTCGACTACTGCAGAATTGCATACCGCTGGTTCAAAAATGAGATCAAATTTCAAGGGTCAGATGGATAATACCCGAGCAAACTAATCAAAATGTCTGGCAGGTCACTATATATATCCATTACTTCAGATCGATCCTGCAGAACTGCTGAAGTACTAGAGGAAGGCAAAACTTCGTAGCCAAAAAAATAAATAAAAAATCCAATGGATTATGAATCAATCAGTCTAAGATACTTTGGGGGAAAAGTTAGATAGACTATAAATTAAATGATCTACAATATCTACCTTGACAAGAACACTAAAATTACTAGAAATCACTTTAGATGTTTCCCAAACAGAATACAGTATCTCTTATGTTCATCAGGTAACTTCCTTAGTAGATTGTAGAAATATTAAACACATAATATATCTTAAATTCAATTAAATTTTTCAGTTGGAACAATGATTTTAAGTTATAAGAAGGTTGAATGTTAGGAAAAATGCCTTAGGAGAAAGAGCAGTCCAATGATAAAGCTGATTACTGAGGAAAGTAATAACCCCCCTCTTTTGCTGGATGTGTTTCTACAACAGCTGAGTCCTTTATAAGGGATATTTTAACTTGGATTCCTGTGATAAACAGAGAACTGTGCTGAATGTTCTAAATAAATGGAATTTTAAACCATATGATTCTCTATAACTGCCCTGAAAGGATTTCCCCTATTATATTAGCTGTTGAAATTTCAAAATAAACTTTTTAATGTCAAGCAATTGTTTTATATTTTATTAGATGTGAAAGATTCATATGATCTGAAGAGCAACCAGAGTTTAACAAAGGCTTTGGCTAAAGACAATGTTCTGAAGAAAAATACCTTAACCAAATAAACATGAACTATAGCGAATATCCCTCAAATGTGCTTGCATGCATTGGCTTTACAAAGAGACAAGATTAGGCATTTGGTGGGGATGTGAAGTTAAGAATGTATTTGTTTGTTTTATAGTTGCTAAAAAAACATGTTGCTCAGCCAAGCCAATGCAAATTACACTAGAGCCAGGGTGCCCAACCCTTGGCAACTTTAAAACTTTTGGACTTCAATTCCCAGAATTCCCCAGCAAGCATGCAGAGGAGCTTGCCTATCACAACTGGCTTGTCAGCCTTACTGTTGACATTAATGGGACAGCTTGTTGCAGGCTTTGACCTTTTCAGTACAAATGAAGAGGCTTCCTTCAATATGCCCAGCCATCTAAGAAAGGAGGACATTATAGTAGATTGCCTGTTTCCTTCACTCTTGGGAGGCTGCCAACTCTGCTGGTTTTATGACACAGATGAATTTGTAAATGGCATTTAATGGTGTATCAACATGTTGCATTTCCTCAACAGCAGCTTCTGTTAGCATTAAGCTTTTGCCATTTATCTTGTTTAGTTTGCTTTTTTTTTCTTTGTTTGCTTTTTCATTTTCCTCCATGATTAACATACTATTTGAAATGGCTGAACATCTAAAGGAGAATTATAATATAGGATAATAAGGTACGATATTAAGCTTGGCTAGATCACTTTGATTTGTCATTTCTTCATTGTCCTCACAACTGAGCACAGCTATTGTGCGCTCTTATTTTATTTACTGATATTTTAACAACATTTTTATACCAGCCCATTCACATGACTCTGCAGTGAACAGAAGATACTGTATCTCTAAATAAGGTGCATTAACATTGTTAGTCTGAGATAACTAAACCACAAAACATTTCCCTCCTTAAAATGTTATCAGCAGTAGTGCCATATGTCTGAATTACTTGGATCTGTTTGCCAGTTGTTGTTTCAACTTCAGCTTATTTGCTAGTGAGATTTTTATATTTTTAAGGTGAATCTTAGGAGCCTTATTTTTCTCCAGCTCTGAATGGAGACATTTAACATGCCATGACATTAATCCAACACAGTTCCTAAGGTACGAGGTACTAATCAGGTACTAAGGTCTTCCTTAGTTCAGATTATGATTGGTTGTAGATTTGTGTATGTGTTTGTATGTCATCTTACAAACCTGCTTGAATTGAATTGAAAAAAGTTCATTTTATCCCTTTCATTATGACTTCCTGGAGGAAAATTCATTCAAAATTTGAATTTTAAACTATACAAAGACCAATCACATCCATGCATCTGCTGATTGTTAATTATTTCTTTGCCATTTATGCCTGAGAATTAAATTTTACTTTTGCTAGTTGACCTGCATTCAACAGCTAAGCATAAGTATCGTATATTAATGAACTATTAATATTTAACCATTATGAGAAATAAGCAAAAGATGTAATGTGTGGGAATAGTAAAGGATATAAGAACACTAAACTATGCTGTATTAAATGGTGGAAGGAATGAAGGTCTATATGGCTGGCAGAAGAGAAAAAGGAGGGAGGGAAGGAGGGGGGAAGGAAGGAAGAAAGGAAAAAAGGAAGGAAGGAAAAAAGGAAGGAAGGAAGGAAGGAAGGAAGGAAGGAAGGAAGGAAGGAAGGAAGATGGGGAATGCAAATTTCTGTCTCTGGATTTTTGTTTGCTGCTTGCTCCATTTTTGCTTTTCTCATGGTTCAACATTTATCTATTTTCTGTAAACAGATAAAAAATCACAAAAGTCACAAAAAGTCAGAAAAATAGTTATTATAACTGGATTATAATTGCCTGATGACTTAATACATGCAATGGAATAAATAATTCCATGTTATGAACTAAAACCAATTCTTGGTGACCGAAAGAGAAATGTTTGGAAACAATTAAAATATATAAGGAAAACTGTCTACCTAGACCCCTTGTTCCATACAGTGACATTTGTTTAGAATATCTTTGTAAATCACATGACATTTAAGCAACAGCCTCTTCCTAACAACTAGCAACCAAACGACACTCTAATTTTGAACTCAGGTATTGCATAAAGCTGTTAACAGAGTCTTATCTGCTATGGGAGATAAGATAAACATCTCCAATTAATTTTAAATTCTTTACATTCAGGTGATGTTTTCTATAACAACGGGTGGGCAAAGAACAGTCAAGTATTCTCTGGCAAAAGAATTTCTGGTTGGTCTTTACGTGTAGCCATGTCAGATGGAATAGTTGCCAGGCTTCATTAAGTTTCAAGTGAAAGTGTATAGTAAGCAAATGTCTTACAGAAAAAGATTGATTCTCTTTTAGGAAACTTTTCCTCTGTATTTGGTCCAATCCTAATGATGAACTGAAAAATGAGCCGGGGTGGCGCAGCAGGTAGAGTGCTGTACTGCAGGCCACTGAAGCTGACTTGTAGATCTGAAGGTCAGCGGTTCAAATCTCATCACCGGCTCAAGGTTGACTCAGCCTTCCATCCTTCCGAGGTGGGTAAAATGAGGACCCAGATTGTGGGGGCAATAGCCTAGCTCTGTTAAAAAAAAGTGCTATTGCTAACATGTTGTAAGCCGCCCTGAGTCTAAGGAGAAGGGCGGCATAAAAATTGAATAAATAAATAAATAAATAAATAAACTTGAGAAAAGCTTCCATATTTCGCTGGACATATGATTTATAAACTACTTATCTGGGAAATTGTGACTATTTGGGATATGTCAAAAGTCAACATCAAACTGTAAAAGCATTCTGTATATGCCTTAGTAACATATTCTACTATAAATAATGTTTTATGTTTCATTAAGTTAATTTTAGGTTCCGTTCTATTTTCAGGAACACGATAACCTTAACTATTCCAGAGCACTAGTATTGCAATTATTTAATATTAATATTAAGGATAATCAGAAAAGGAAAATAAAATAATAAATGAGATTTCTAAAACCATATAGTTTGTTAAGAAAATAAGAATACTGAATAATAGAGTTGGACGGGTCTTCTAATCCAGCCCCCTGCTCAGGCAGGAGACTCTATACCATTTCAGACAAGTGGCTGTCCAGTCTCCACGATTTCTGAAGACAGTCTCAAAATGGGTGAGCAGTGTGGTCAGGCAGTAGGAAAAGCAAGTAGGATGCTTGGCTACATAGCTAGAGGTATAATAAGCAGGAAGAGGGAGATTGTGATCCCCTTATATAGAGCGCTGGTGAGACCACATTTGGAATACAGTGATCCCCCGCTCGTTGCGAGGGTTCCGTTCCAGGAGCCCCCGCAACGAGCGGGTTTTCGCGAAGTAGCGATGCGGAAGTAAAAACACCTTCTGCGCATGTGCAGATGGTGTTTTTATTCCCACAGCGCTAGCGAGGAGCCGAAGATTGGAGGCGGCGCGGCTGTTTGCCGCCGGCATGGAGGGCTTCCTAGCAGCCCCCCAAACCCGGGTTGGGGGTCCGGGGGGCGCTGGCTCTCGCCGCTTTCGAGCTGAATCCGGGAGCGAATTCGCTCCCGGATTCAGCTCGAAAGCGCCGAGAACGAACGGCAAGGAACGGCTTTTCCACGCCGTTCATTCTCGCCGCTTTCGAGCTGAATCCGGGAGCGAATTCGCTCCCGGATTCAGCTCGAAAGCGGCGAGAACGAACGGCAAGGAACGGCTTTTCCACGCCGTTCATTCTCGCCGATTTCGAGCTGAATCCGGGAGCGAATTCGCTCCCGGATTCAGCTCGAAAGCGGCGAGAACGAACGGCAAGGAACGGCTTTTCCACGCCGTTCATTCTCGCCGCTTTCGAGCTGAATCCGGGAGCGAATTCGCTCCCGGATTCAGCTCGAAAGCGGCGAGAACGAACGGCAAGGAACGGCTTTTCCACGCCGTTCATTCTCGCCGCTTTCGAGCTGAATCCGGGAGCGAATTTGCTCCCGGATTCAGCTCGAAAGCGGCGAGAACGAACGGCAAGGAACGGCTTTTCCACGCCGTTCATTCTCGCCGCTTTCGAGCTGAATCCGGGAGCGAATTTGCTCCCGGATTCAGCTCGAAAGCGGCGAGAATGAACGGCGTGGGCGGGCGAAGGGCGGGCGGCAGCGAGGAGTTTGCGTGGGCGGTGGGGAAACTCCTCGCTGACGCCAGCAAGAGGGGGAAGACTCAGGGAAGCCGCCCAGCATCTGATCTCCCGGTTGCCATCTACGCATGTGTGCCCACGGGCACGCATGCGTAGATGGTATTTTGACTTCCGGGTTGAAAAATAGCGAAGTACCCTGTTCGCAATGGTTGGGGACGCAATAAACGGGGGATCACTGTACTGTGTTCAGGAAAGACTTAATGAACTCAATCTGTATAGTCTGGAGGACAGAAGGAAAAGGGGGGACATGATCGAAACATTTAAATATGTTAAAGGGTTAAATAAGGTTCAGGAGGGAAGTGTTTTTAATAGGAAAGTGAACACAAGAACAAGGAAACACAATCTGAAGTTAGTTGGGGGAAAGATCAAAAGCAACGTGACAAAATATTATTTCACTGAAAGAGTAGTAGATCCTTGGAACAAACTTCCAGCAGACGTGGTTGGTAAATCCACAGTAACTGAATTTAAATGTGCTTGGGATAAACATATCTCCATTGTAAGATAGAATACAGGAAATAGTATAAGGGCAGACTAGATGGACCATGAGGTCTTTTTCTGCCGTCAGTCTTCTATGTTTCTATGTTTCTAAGTTGTTCCATTGGTTAATTGTCCTCACTGTTAGGAAGTTTCTCCTTAGTTCTAGGTTGCTTCCCTCCTTGATTAGTTTCCACCCAGTGCTTCTTGTATTGCCTTCTTGTCCTGCTTTTTAGAAAACAGGTTGACCCCCCTCTATCGTGTGGCAAGCAATGATGGGCTCCTACAGGTACAGTCAGGGGTGGGCTACTGCCCGAATGGGAGGGAATGCAG
This sequence comes from Erythrolamprus reginae, assembly GCF_031021105.1. Classification (NCBI taxonomy): domain Eukaryota; kingdom Metazoa; phylum Chordata; class Lepidosauria; order Squamata; family Dipsadidae; genus Erythrolamprus; species Erythrolamprus reginae. The sequence goes on from NC_091950.1 coordinate 255,243,994, forward strand.
TGGGATAGCAAACATGGAGCTCCACCCCAGAGCACCCAATTTGCACTGAAAGATGTTGAAAGAAAATGCAGAGTGCCCTGCATAAGCCACTCCCACAGTGTGGTTGTAAAAATTTTGGTAGCCCTTCACTGGATATGGTCAGGTACAAAGAAACTGTAGAAAAATTTTGGTTAGGTAGAAAAGTAGTAGTAGTAGTAGAAAAAAATTGACCCCCCCCCCTCTGGGCTCTGGGTATGTTTTTCCTATCACAGTAAATGAGGTTGAATGTGTATAATTTTAGAAGAGCTCTCTCTCTCTCTCTCTGTACATATACATGCAGTTTATATAGTAGATAATGTATATTTTTGTGTGCCTGTGTGTAATACGTATGTACACATATGGCATATATACATAGAATCAAATAGTATATTTTGGATGTTCAGTAATAGTAAAGAGATAGGGAAATTGTATTTCTTTGAGGCAAGGAAAGGCCAGGGACCCTAACCCTAACCCTTAACATGAATGATGTCACATTGGCCACCTTTAAGCCAGTCACATGACCTTTAAGCCACCCCAATCACATGATCACCAAGCCACTCCCACTGGGTCACATGGCCAGCAAGCCACACCCACAAAATAAGCCATACCCACAATGTGGTAGTAAATTTTTTTGCAGCCCTTCACTGGTGGCAACTTCTCAAATTTTGGAACACTGTTATCATGTTACCCCTGGTTCTTCTTTTTCAAGACTAGCCATACCCAAATCCTGCAACTGTTCTTCAAATGTTTTAATCTTCAGACATTTGACTCTAAATAATCTGAATTGCTCTTTTCTTTCTAACTTTTCAACAATGAGGTACAAGAATTGGATGCAGTATTCCAGACGTGGTCTTACTAAGTTTTATAAAGCTTTATAATACTTCTGATATTGAACAGTTAGTGGGCCTAAGACAGAACTTGCTTACTTCCATCCATGTAGATGTAATAAGAATACAATTATTATTGTAGTAACAATAAGAGATTATTATTGGGTGTGTTCACACATTACAATAAGCCGTAGTATGTTGAGAGTAGCATGAGGTTTGAATTGCAACACTATAGTTTGCATACTATAATTTTAATTTAAAAGAACAATACAGGTAGTCCTCAATTTACAACCATAATGAAAGCCAAAATTTGTTACTAAGCGAGAAATTTGCGCCAGTTTATGACTTTTCTCGCCATAAAGGAGAGGGGTGGCATAGAAGTCCAATTAATAAATAAATCATGTGACCGCTGGGATTCTGCAATGGTCATAAGTGGGGAAAAATGGCCATAAGACACTTTTTCTAGTGCCGTTGTAACTTTGAATGGTCACTGTACATGTGACAAATGTGAATTTAGCCACAGTTTCCTTCTCAGAAATATATTCATTCTTAACTAGTAATTCTAGCACAATTGGTGCCTAAGGGATGTAGAGGCTTTATTTACTCAACAACTTAAGGGATGGGGCATATTTAGCAGACTACTTTACAATCTGTCTGTGAAATTACACATTACCCATTACATTCAGGGTCGAAATGACCCTTAAACTTCACATGGCAAGAGATGCTCTCAATATTTCAGTGCTGGAGAAGCCTTTGCAAAGGCATGAAATAGGGATATAAAAGAAGAAACTGTTCATTATGTGGAGTATTTAGAGCATGTTGTGGTTTTAGAGTTCTTGAACAAGATTACAACTCTGTTTCTTTAGAAACAGGGGTGTAAATCTTGATTTCATTGAAGGCCCCATCAGGGTTGTGTTTGATCTTGGAGGGCTGTGTGTGTGTTTGTGGCTGTGTGTGGCTGTAGTGGGCCTGGCTAGCTCGACATCATGCGTGCCGGGGAGCACTTGTGCTGGCCAAGTGCTAAGGCAGGACTTCCCTGAGTCCCTCCCTTACTCTCATTATAGCCTTCCTTCCTTCCTTCCTTCCTCCCTCTTTCCTTCCTTCTTTCCTTCCTTCCTTCCCTCCCTCCGTCCTTCCTCCCTCCGTCCTTGCCTCCCTCCTTCCTTCCTTCATCCCTCCCTCTTTCCTTCTTTCCTTCTTTCCTTCTTTCCTTCTTTCCTTCTTTCCTTCTTTCCTTCTTTCCTTCCTTCCTTCCTTCCTTCCTTCCAAGGGGGCCTTTAGTGATGCTGCAGGAAGAGCCATTCATCTTCCTCTCTGGCACAAAGATGGCTTGCCTTCTGGTGGCGTACCCTGGGAAGCGATCAAAGGTGTCCCATGACAGGTAAGTCAAATTGCAATATTGAGTCCTGAAATATTCCTCTCCATTTCTTACTGAAGAATGAAGATTCTTCAATGAAGAATTTGATTGAAAATGAAGATGAAAAAAAAATCAAGTCCAAACCTCCTCCTCCTCTCCAATTATCCCAAATTAACCATCAGAATATTAACCAAGCATCAAATTCTTCAGCTCCTGGGATAGGTTTCGTTTTGTCATCTTACCAAGTGCTTGTAGTGTCTGCTAAGAGCCACTCCTTGGCTTAATCAAGCCATTTGCTTTATTTGTGATGACGTAAGACAAGCTAATGCTTATTATAGGATCGTAACCATAATAATTAAAAACACCATAATCATAATATATATATATATATATTTCACAACACCTGTTCTATACCTTCTGGTTTGCTGAAAACAGGATTGAACTGCTCACAAAATATTCAGTTTCCCATTGATTTTTTTCCCTTGGAGAGCCTGCTGGACAGGTTTGGGTGGAGATATTTGAGAAAGCATGATTACCTAATTATGCAATTTTGGTTACTTGCTTTATCCTGGATTCTTATCCCTGAAAACAGGTGTATAATCTAAATTCAACCTGAAACCTTTTTCTTGTTTCTGTGCCTGAAACAAAACTATGCTGGATAAAAATAACTGTGTATGTATGTAGGTAGGTAGGTATTTATGTATGTCTGCGTATGTGTGTGTGTTTGTGTGTGTGTTTGTGTGTAACCAAAATTTTAGTGATAAATACTAAACCAAAGAATGACCTTTCATTTAATAACCTTGATGTTAGTACTATAGTTGATGTCTTTGTACATTGGCTGGGCTGACAGAAGATATTAAGCTCAAACGAAAACCCAATTACCTTAGCATAAAGTATGAGATAACCAACTTTTTAACCTTAGTTTATGGCTAGATGTTATGCAGAAGCAGAAGCAGTGGTGGCTTAGTATGTTTTGCATAGTGCGTGGAGACAACATCCAAGTATAGGATGTCACCGTCCATTCAGCCAGTGAGGACTGAGTCTGTCAAATTGTATATTTCCACTTGTGCCTCCATTGCCTCCTTTTTGACTCAGTCTGCAGTCTGACAGGACACGTGTGTTTCATTTTTCCATCTTGAGATATCATCTCCACCTAAAGGTCTAAGCTGGATCAAAGTTTCATCTGTAGTCATTTGTGAGTCTAGCTGCAGAATTTGGCACACTTAACAAGCTTATGCCCCTGAAAGGGAATCAGGCCACTCCTGGGGCCCTGCCAGACAGGACAGGATGCAGAGCCTGCCTCCTGCTGAAAGCCAATCTCTGTCCTGATTGTTGTGACCAGAGGACAGTTAGGCCTTGTACCCGCCCCATATTCCTTGGGCGGGAAAATACTACAAGGTGATTGGTTGGTTCAGCCTGGCAGCCCGGCATATATATAGCTGCCAGGCACGGCCATGTTTTGTCTTTGTTTAGTTCTGTAACCGTTACTCCTCATTAATAAAGAACCATTACTCACCACAAGAGTGTAGTCCTTCATTACAGCAAGGATCTAACACTGATCACCTTCTGCCTCTCTGGGACTTTCCCCTCAGTCACAGGAGCAAATGGCCAGAAGAGCCTTGTGCTTTACTTCCCGCTTTGGCAAGGGCAGGCAGCTTGGACTAAATGGATGCCATCAGGAGCTTTTTCACTCTAGCTGCTTGCTGCCTTGCCTGTGTTAGCAAAAACTTCAGAAGAGAAGGATTTAGGGGTTGTGATTTCTGACAGTCTCAAAATGGGTGAGCAGTGTGGTCGGGCAGTAGGAAAAGCAAGTAGGATGCTTGACTGCATAGCTAGAGGTATAACAAGCAGGAAGAGGGAGATTGTGATCCCCTTATATAGAGTGCTGGTGAGACCACATTTGGAGTACTGTGTTCAGTTCTGGAGACCTCACCTACAAAAAGATATTGACAAAATTGAACGGGTCCAAAGACGGGCTACAAGAATGGTGGAAGGTCTTAAGCATAAAACGTATCAGGAAAGACTTAATGAACTCAATCTGTCTGGAGGACAGAAGGGAAAGGGGGGACATGATCGAAACATTTAAATATGTTAAAGGGTTAAATAAGGTCCAGGAGGGAAGGACCTTAGGAAAGTGAACACAATAACAAGGGGACACAATCTGAAGTTAGTTGGGGGAAAGATCAAAAGCAACATGAGAAAATATTATTTCACTGAAAGAGTAGTAGATCCTTGGAACAAACTTCCAGCAGACGTGGATGGTAAATCCACAGTAACTGAATTTAAACATGCCTGGGATAAACATATATCCATTGTAAGATAAAATACAGGAAATAGTATAAGGGACCATGGACCATGAGGTCTTTTTCTGCCATCAGTCTTCTATGTTTCTATGTTTCTATGAGTCCTTTGGCTCCACTTGTTAGCCCAGCTGTCTCCACCAGTGTGGATCCTTCTGGAACAGGATTGACAGTACTTAGTAGCTCCAGTGGGCCCTGGAAGTATATATTTCTGGAAGTATATATTATCATCAGATCAAGCGTTTATTTTAAAAAGCTTCTTAATTTATAAAGTTGTCTAGAACAATAATAAAGCAGTCTTTAAAAAATAAGCCCAATAATTTGAACATTCTATAGGCATTTATAGTTATTGACTTATCTCCTTGCATCCAGTTTCAGCACAGTCTGATTACCACAAGAAAATAAAATTCCGCCTCTGCCTTTACTTCCCAGCAATTTGCCTCCTTGCAGCTTTAGTTTCACTTTCAGTTTGAACACATGGCCTGCCTGCAGCCTCAGTCAGCTGAGGGTCAGGAAGGTGATAATGAGTTGCTAGGCTAAACAGGCTCTGTTTGCTGCAGAAAGAGAATTTCGGAGGCAGAAGCCAAAGGGTGGGGGAGGCTGGATGGGGCTACATTCAGTGTATAAGATGCACCCAAGTCTTTACCCTCTTTTGGGGGGTAAAAAGGTGCATGAAAAATATGGGTATTTGACATTTTCCAATGTTAATTTAGGTAAGTGGACTCAGAGCTGCATTCCTCCTTCTCATGCATTTTCAGCTTGATATTAGAAATGGCTGAGACTATCCTTAAAGAAGAGAACAGCACAAACCACTGTTTTCTGAAAATATAGTGGGCAGAATGTTTTGCCTCTGAAACATCTAGAGCTCGAAGTATTCTCTTTTGAGAGAAAAATGCTTTATTCTGACTTTGAGTCAGCTGTTCTGACCTGACCAAGAAATGTTCTAACACTCTTCTAATTTGAATGGCAGTCTCGCATATATGAAAACACCTAACTTTTAAGGTGCCGAAAGAAAAAAAGAAAAGAAAAGAAAATTGAAATGGAGGATTAAAGAAAGTGCACATGTACGTTTGTGTGCTGATGCATATGAATAGGATGAAATGGTTATAAAAATGCTTCCAAAAAGGTCACAGCAACCATTTTGTGTTCAAAACATTTTGCACAACTCTTCTGCTAAGTGTTCAAATAAAGCTTATTGAACTCTCAGACACCATTCTTATTAAATGCTCCCTGGTCTTTTTCAACTAGAAATGTTGAAGATTGAATTTATGCACTAAAGGAATTTTATTATTAAACTATCATCTCTCCTTCTCCCGTTTTGTTTCACTTTGTTGCAACTCCAGATATTTAGCATGTTTAAGTTGCTGCTCATGCCAATCTTAAAGTACACTATTCTCCACAGATATTCCATTAAACCACACCCACCTCTTAATAGCTGCTATTTAACATAAAGTAATTGGCTATGAATACCACATAATTCACTTCATTACGGAGTGTGGTTTCTAGTAATTGATACTCTGGAAACAATGTACTTTATAGGTCAACCATGAATTTTATTTAATATAATTTTATTAATTTTAAATATGTACAAGATGAAGCTCTTATTTTGAATTAATGCAGTTTGAAATTTAAATCTCTGAAGATGTTTCATTTGCCTTGCTTAACTGCTAAAGTAATTCTGGTAGTGGCATATTTTTGTAGTAGTGTTTTCTTTAAAAGCCTGTGCCGAGTTATCCCTGGGGAATAACTTATGTATAGTTGCAACCTTTCTGGTTAATCTTTTTTTTAATGAACTCCAAAACATGAAAAGGGGAAAGTTAAAGTTCTAGCTCTACCTGTGATTGTATGGATTATTATAGGAGAAGGACTGCCAGAGTTGGATGTGAAAAGAGGGATCAGCCTAGAATCACTACATAACCATAAATGAAGTCAATTCAACCAGAAGTAGGATGCACTTTCTTTAACAAAGGGTTCACTGGTTGTGAGTGCATGCACTAGGGGTGAAATCCAGAAGGTTTTGACAGGTTCTGGAGAACCGGTAGTGGAAATTTTGAGTAATTTGGAGAAATGGCAAATATCACCTCTAGCTAGCACCAGAGTGGGGTGGGAATTGAGATTTTGCAGTATTCTTCCCCTGCCACACCCACCAAGCCATGCCCTCCAAATCATACCACTTCCACCAAGCCACGCCCACAGAACTGGTAGTTAAAAATGGATTTCATCAGTGGCACCAGCCCATTTGGGAGAGAAACGGAGCTTCAAACAGGCTCCTAATCAGTTCAGGCAGCTCTGGTGAGATCAGCAAGGGTGGTGTGGAATCCAGCTGGCCAGTCAATGAGCCAGAAAGTTGTTCTATGCTATCCATTCAAGTTATAAATGAATAGAATAGAATAGGGGTGGGTAGGTAGGCTCAACAACGATCAGAGCTAAAGGTTCACCCAAACCCCTGAGACCACGCAGTAGCCCATCACTGAGTTCAACCTTCCTGACTGCCATTGACCCTTATCTAACTCCAACAAAGTGCAGATCATTGGATGAGAAAATTCCTGCACATAGGCTTTAAGCAAGGCTCAGTTAAATTGAGGGGACCTGGTCTCTGGTGCTTGACAGTTGTACCCAGTAACAACATTTCAGTTGCACAAACTTAATTTTATTTGTAAAGACTTCACTTGGTTCTACCTGCCTGCTGTGTTGTCACGGTGGTTAGAGTGCAGTATTCGAGGCTGACTCTGCCCACAGCCATGAGTTCGATCCTGACCGGGTCAAGGTTGACTCAACCTTCCATCCTTCCGAGGTCGGTGAAATGAGGACCCAGATTGTTGGGGGCAATAGGCTGACTGTGTAAATTAATCAGAGAGTGCTGTTAAGCACTATACAGGTAATTATTGACTTACAACAATTCATTTAGTGACCAAAGTTACAACAGCACAGAAATAAGTGACATGTCCATTTTTCACAGATTAAAAAAAAACCTTTGTAGCATCCTCACGATCATGTGATGAAAATTCGGATGCTTGGCAACTGGTTCATATTTATGATAGTTGCTGTGTCCCAAGGTCATGTGATACGCTTTTGCGTCCTTCTGAGAAGCAAAATCAATGGGGATTAAAAACAATGTTACTAACCTATCAATTGCAGTGATTCACTTAACAACTAAGCCAAGGAAAGTTGTAAAATGTAAACTACAGCAGTGCTGTAAACTACTCAGAGAGTGCTATAAAGTACTTGATAGAAGTCTAAGTGCTATTGCTAAGTGCTATCTGGACAATATTTAGTACTTTGATTCCATTTTGCCACATGTATTAATGCTTTCTAAAGCTACACAGACTTGGGTGGGCAGGGAATATCAATGATGTCAAAAATGGAACAGGATCCCAGGAACAACTGATTAATTTTTTTTATTGCTATCTAACCTTTAACGAATTTGATAATACTAATATAAAAATAAACATTAAACAATGGAACCTCGATCTTAAAACAGAAATCAAAGAAGAAGAATGGCAATTATTATGGAACAGAAATTATAAATTAACCATAGCTACATCCTACAAAGAAAATTTAATTAAAATGTTCTACAGGTGGCACATTACCCCGATAAAATTAACAAAACTAAATAACCAACTATCACCTTACTGCTGGAAATGTCATCAAGAACTAGGTACTTACTTCCACCTATGGTGGCAATGTAAAAAAAGCACAGAATTACTGGAAAATAATTGGACTCTGGATTGATGAAATATTAAATTTGAAAATAGAAAAACCTCCGGAATGCTTCCTTCTGGGTATCCTTAGACAAAACTTGCCAAAAATCCAAATACACCTAATCATCCATTTAACCACCGCAGCCAGATTAACATTTGCGCAGTGGTGGAAAAACGAAGACATACCTCCAAAAGACGCAATAGTTGAGAAAATTAAATACTGCGCAGAGATGACTAAACTAACCATGTTAGTCAGAAATGAAACCGAGTCCTCATTTAATAACTGTTGGGATCCCTTCTACAGATGGCTAAAAAAAAGAGAGAATAATATGTTGTAATAATGAAATGATCTGTATAAATTTGACCAGATACAAATCCAGTATATAATCTCTCTTTTTCTTTTTAATAGTAACAAGAGATATTAGATATATAAATATGAAATTTCTATTTTTAGTTTCAAAATATCCATATTTTGATTAATTCAATGCTTGCTTCTACCTATTTATATGACTAATCTGATTCAAGGTAACGAGCTAACAAATTTGAAATTAGTTCATATTCTCAACACAGCTCCACCGTACACTTGCCCACCCCTTTCTTTTTCTTTTCCTTTTCTTTCTTCTTTCCTTTGTCTTCTTGCTTCTCCCCTCTTTCTTCCCCCTTCTTCTCCTATCTACTTTCTATCTTCCCTCTATCCCCCTCTCTATAAGTCTATATGTTTATTAACTGTTATACTTTTATATTTAGACAAATTGTATTGTACTAAGACTCAACTGTTATTTGTTTTGATTATTTTTTATGTTTTATATATTTGTAAATAAAAAATTTTTAATTTTTTTTTTTAAAAATGGAAGGTGCAACAGGGCAGCTCAACCCCACCCTCTTTTTATGTGCATGCCAAAAATGGTGTGTAGTTTCAATTACACAGTTGCGTGAATTATTTTGAAATCACTGACCCTTGTATGGACGTCCCTATGTCTGGGCCTTGATTGTTAGGTTCATAATTCATACATTATTTATTTATTTATTTATTTATTGGATTTGTATGCCGCCCCTTTCCAGAGACTAACCCCTAACTAACCCCATCTGTATTCTTGTTAGAAAAACTAGCCAGATATGTTCATAAATCTTTAAGAGAAATTCAGAGAAATTAGAATAGACTTAGAAATCAACAATGAAGATGATTGGGAAACTAGGAACTAAGACGTCCTGTGGAAAGGGGAGTGATCCAAAGGATCCTGACAATCCTTCCCACTGGCATGAAAGCCCTCATTTTTGAGACAGAGCAAAGAGAAAGCTCACCTGAGCTTTTAAATTGAGATAAAATCCATTTTAGCACTCAGAGAACATAATTTCTACTCAGTTTAACTCCAGTTTCGTTTGCTCGTTCTCAAAATTGAGGGATTTTGTCCTGGTGCCAGTGATGAGGATTGGCAGGCATAAAAGGTAGGACAGAACCTTTGGAGTATGAAATTGAATGCTCTGAGCCTACCTTGCTAGGCTCAAGCATTCAACTCAAGCATAGCACTTCTCCAGAGAAGCCACACAGCTGCTATTTCAGTCCCAGCCCATATTTTCAAGGAGGCCAGTCAGTTTCAATAATAGACATCTCCTGTGAACACTGAGGCATCAAGGTGAATAAGTGAGTATACATTTACCACCATCCATTTAAGTACAAATCTCCATATTGGTACACAGAGATATCACAACACATATGCTGACAAATGTATATTTTCTTTTATTATACTGAGATCATATGCACCAATGACAAATTCCTTGGGTGTCCAAGCACACTTGGCCAATAAAAGAATTCTATTCTATTCTATTCTATTCTATTCTATTCTATTTACTAGCACTGTGCTAGTTTTACCATTTACTATGCTGCTATTTACTATTTACTGTGCTGCTTTCCCCCATTGACACAATTTGTCATATTAATTTATCAAGTTATTTGTACTCTTCTCCTACTAGTTTTATCTCTGTCTTTACCGCCATGTCTGCTGAATTGCTTTCAGATAGACCATAGGTATTTAGGAACATTTCTCATCCAAGAACTTTACAATACTTGACATTGTTTCGTGCCAATATTACAGTATCTTTTTGGAACGCCTGACTTCTGAAAAATTCCAAATATTCAAGAGAAGGAAACCCTAGGGTAAAGCTTGATTCCTTGTAATTTCACCCAAAGACTTCCCTTGGCAACATTATGGAAGTGGTTTGTCATTGCCTTTGTTGAGTTTTGTTTATTTCTCTGTTTGACTTCCCAATCTTGTCTATAACCCTGCGATTCTCAATGCAAATCAACGTAGCTTCTGAGGTCAGTCATGATTATTTATTTTTATTTATTTATTTAATTGGATTTGTATGTTGCCCTCTCCGAGGACTCGGGGCGGCTCACAGCATATATAAAAACAGAACAATAATGTAATCCAAGTAATACTACAATTTAAAAACAATTAAAAGAGAAGATTAACCAAGCAATTAACTTATTAACCAAACATTCAGCAGTCATACTAAGGCATTCAGTGGTCAGGGGAAGATCTAAAAGTCCCAAGCCTGGCGGCAAAGATAAGTTTTTAAGCTCTTTCGGAAGGCAAGGAGGGAGGGGGCAGTGCGAATCTCTAGGGGGAGTTGATTCCAGAGGGCCGGGGCTCCCACAGAGAAGGCTCTACCCCTAGGCCCCACCAACTGACATTGTTTGGTAAACGGGACCCTAAGGAGGCCAACTCTGTGGGACCTCACTGGTCGCTGGGATTTGTGCGGCAGAAGTACGGTCTCAGAGATAATCTGGTCCTGTGCCATGTAGGGCTTTATAGGTCATAACCAACACTTTGAATTGTGCCCGGAAACTGATCGGTAGCCAATGCAGTCCGCAGAGTGATGGTGAGATGTGGGCATTTCTTGGAAGGCCCAAGACTTCTCGCACGGCTGCATTTTGGACAAGTTGAAGTTTCCAAACATTCTTCAAAGGTAACCCCATGTAGAGAGCTTGGTGCTGTGATCTGCTGAGGACACCACATATTATATAATGTATTTAACAGAATGACAGCATTGGAAGGGACCTTGGAGGTCTTCTAATCCAACCGCCTGCTCAAACAGGAGACCCTATAGCCGTGGTGGTGAACCTATAGCATGTGTGGAGCTATATTGGAGGGAAAGTGGCACATTGCCCTGTCATCCCCAGCTCACCTGCATGTGCTGACCAGCTGATTTTTGGCTTTGGGGAAGGCCGTTTCACTCTCTGGAGACTTCAGGGAAACTTCCCTGAAGTACCGGAGTGCAAAAAACCACCCAAATGGCAAACTAGAAGTTTAGAAAATGGACTTGCAGTTTGCCCCTTGTGCTGTTTTTCATACTCCAGGGCTGCAGGAAACTTGCCTGGACTCACTGGAATGCAAAAAACAGCTTAATGGGCAAACCAGAAGTCTGCTTTCTGAACTTCTGGTTTGTCCGTTGAGATGGTTTTTGCACTCTGGAGCTTCAGGAAGTTTCCTTGAACCCTCCAGAATGCAAAAAAAACAGCACAATGGGCAAACCGGAAGTCTGTTTTTCCAAATTTCCGTTTTGCCCATTTTTTCTCCATTCTGGGCTTCGGTGAGGCCTGTGAGCCTGCGAGGGGATGGGGATATTCTGTGCATGCGGAGGGGTTTGTACGCATGCATAGGAGAGAGAAGGGGTGTGGACATGTGCATGCATGCTAGTACACCCACACACCTCCTTTTGGCAGTGTACCAAAAAAAGGTTTGCCATTATTGTCCTATAGCATTTCAAACAAATGGCTGTTCAATCTATTCTTATAAACGTTCAGTGATCGAGGTTTCTAACTTCCATCCTTTGTATCAAAATATGTATTGCATCATAGATCCACCACCATTGGCTTATTTATTTATTTATTTATGTATTTAGTTAGTTAGTTAGTTAGTTAGTTAGTTAGTTAGTTAGTTAGTTAGTTAGTCCAATACACAATAATACACAGTGAAGGTTATAGAGGATATAGTAGAGAAGAAATATGAGATATAGGAGAGACTATAGGACAGGGGACGGAAGGCACTCTAGTGAGCTTAAGTACGTCCCTTACTGACCTCTTAGGAATCTGGAGATGTCAACCGTGGATAGTCTAAGGGTATCTTTCAGCTTTAGTGACTGAAGAAAATCTCACCAACAAATTTGCCACAGTTCTGCCCCACTTTGTTAGCTGCATAACAACCTCATGGGGGGTTCAGTAAAAGGCAAACACAATGCACTTAGCCCCTTGAGACAATTGATTTCTCCTCCCACCGCCAGATGACATTTCACAGATGGGATGAAGGCAACATGAGCATTTAGGAAAAATCTGTCTCCAATGAGAACAAAGGATTTGCTCATGTATTATTTGAAGGTGGTGATTAACTTTTGCTGCTCCCTGCATTTTGCATTGCCATTGCCATGACTGCCTTGTAATTTTCTCAGCTCTGGAGTGCGCATAGCTCATTTTGTGTGTGTGTGTGTGTGTAGTGGAGAGATATGAGGGGATTTTTAGTGATTAAAATAATATCTCTGGATTATACTGCTTCTGTTAGTCAGTCAACATGGCCTGGCAAAACCTAGAGTGCTGGGTGCTTAGCCCTGCCGGTACCTAATGATTTCATCCATCTGGACAATTTGTTTTTCCAAAGCCATAGGCTTTCTTAGCAGAAGTGAAGAATATAAAATATTGTTACCTTGGCTTGGTAAGCAGTTGGACTTTAAAGTTACAAAGACACAGCATTGATACCAGTGAAGGGCTACCAAAATTTTTACTACCACACTGTGGTTGTGGATTATGCAGGATGCCCTGTATTTTCTTTCAACACCTTTCATTGCAAATCGGGTGCTCTGGGGTGGAGCTCCATTTTTTGCTACCCCACTGCATTCCCTCCCCTATAGGCAGCAGCCCACCCCTGATTGCTACTAAGAAGTCCAGCAGATTAGTAAATTGTGCTTTTTCATCAATTGACTTGCTTTAACATTAGAATAGAATAGAATAGAATAGAATAGAATTCTTTATTGGCACAAGGAATTTGTCATTGGTGCATATGCTCTCAGTTTACATAAAAGAAAAGATACATTTGTCAAGAATTGTAAGGTACAATACTGAATGATTGTCACAGGATATAAATAATCAATCAGGAAACAATCAATATTAATATAAATCATAAGGATACAAGCATCAAGTTACAGTCATACAGTCATAATGGCTGATAGGAACAATGAGAAGACTAATAGCAATAGTAATGCAGTCTTAGTGCATAGTTTGATAGTGGTGAGGGAATTATTTGTTTAGCAGAGTGATGGCGTTTGGGAAAAAAATGTTCTTGTGTCTAGTTGTCTTGGTATGCAGTGCTCTATAGTGTCATTTTGAGGGTAGCGGCTGAAACAAATTATGCCCAGGATGCGAGGGGTCAGTAAATATTTTTGCGATCGTCTTTTTGACTCATGTAGTATACAGGTCCTCAGTGGAAGGCAGGTTGTTAGCAATATTTTTTGTTTTGGTTTGGTTTTTTTGCAATTCTGATTATCTTCTGAAGTCTGTGTCTGTCTTGTTGGGTTGCGGAACCAAAGCAGAAGACATGTATAGAGGTGCAGATGACAGACTCAATCATTCCTCTATAGAACTGTATGCCTATGTTTTGTGCATTCATGCCCAAGGGTGAATAATTTTGCACCTGTGTTTTTTTTTTTTAAAAAAAATAGGTTTATTAAAGTTTTTTTTATTTTTTTAAAAACAATACATAATCTTATTTACAGGTGAATCAGCACCTTGTATATACATTTTTATCTATATTGCCTTTAACTATTTTTGTATATCGTAATGTTTTATTCCGACGTTTGTTATGGATTCCTTTTTTTAGTCCATAAATATCATTTTGTCCAGATTGCATAGTAGTCCGAATCTTTTAGATTGTTGAGCTCCATGGTCAGTCTGTCTATCTCTGCACACTTGTATATTTTCTTAATTATCTCATTGTCCTCCTGTAGCTGTGGATTCTTCCATTTCTGCGCAAATACAATCCCGGCTGCTGTTATTATGTGCAGAGTAAAATATTTTACATTTTTTGCATACATTTTTTTTAATGTGCCAGATTAACTGCATTGATACCATTATCCCTGTTTGTCCAAGAATTATCATGGCACTTTCACTTCATTGCTAAAACATCAGTCAGCAGCAGCATTTTCAGTGTGACAACTTGAAGTCTGTGTATCACCTCTTAGGGCCCTATAGCAAGGCTTTTCAACTTTGGCACAGTTAAGACATGTGGATTTCAACCAGTGATGGGCTACCAAATTTTATACTACTACACTGTGGGCATGGCTTATGCATTTTGTTTCAACATCTTTCAGTGCAAATTGGATGCCCTGGGATGGAGCTCCAAATTTTGCTACCGGAACTGCATTCCTGACCATTCCCGTAGGAGCCCATCACTGATTTCAGAACTCAAAATAGCCAGCCATGCTGGTTGTAGAATTCTGAGAGTTGAAGTCTAAACCTCTTAAATTTGGGAAAACAGGCCAGTAATGGGTTTCATTTACTTTTGCTACCAGTTCAGAGATATGTGCGCATGTGTGCTGGCTTCATGCACATGTGAGCTGCTTTTGCTCATGTGCAGATCATCCATGATGACGTCTGGGTGGATGGGTGGAGCATCCTACTAGGGCCACTACCAGTTCACCCAAACCAAAGTGAACCAGTAGCAATTCACCATTTTTCAGATGCTCCTCAGCTAGAGTTCCAGAAGCACTGGCCTATGTATTCCTGGAGAACACAAGTCCAATCCCAAATAGTGCTTTGCAATTTCTATAGAAATGTTTATTACACAAGTACTTCCAGGCAGGGAGAGGATAAGCAAACTTACTTCTTAGCTGGGCTTTTCCTATTAGGTAGAGAATAAAAAAACCTTATTACAAACAAAGTATAAGCTGGAGGAGAGAATAAACACAGAAAATTCTTACTCTCTGTCTCTAGCCCACATCACCTTGTAGTCAGAAAATTGTGAGATGCTAAAACTGATTGCCTCTGAACTCCCTCTCCCAATTTAGCCTTTGACTAATGTAGAAGAATGTAGGGAGTTTAAATGCAGCAACTTCTGAAGATTCATCAATTCTGCATTGGCTGCTGCTGTGGAGTAGCCTTCTGGAAAGATCTGAACATCACACTCCTTCAGGCTTCTGGGAATGAAATCAAAGCATATTGAGCTGGAAGAATCAATGAAGGATTATTTTAAATGTAGTTTGTAGGTAACAGATGTTTCATTTTGTTATCTTTACTCATGATTGGGTTTTATCTTAGAGTTGTCATATGTCATACCATAATTACATTTTTATTCTGTGGAGACAAAGTTTTAAATTAAACATAAAATGTTACTGAAATCCAGAGATTCACATACTATCACTATCTGCAAAGGAATGTATAGGACTATGTCATGGATGCCACAGGTGGCTCATGGAGCCACAGCTCTTGCCCTAGCTCAGCTCCAACGAGCATGTATGTGCCCACCAGCTGATTTTTGGCTCACACAGAGGCTCTGGGAGGGTGTTTTTTGCTTCCAGAGATCCTCCGGGGGAAGGGGGAGGGTGTTTTTAGCCTTCCCGACATCCATGGAAGCCTTTGGAACCTAATGGGCCGACCAGAAGTTGGGAAACAGGCCGTTTCCAGCCTCCAGAGGGCCTCCAGGAGGGTGGGGGAAACTGTTTTCACCCTCCCCAGGCACTGAATTACAGGTGTGGGCACTCGTGCTTGTGCAATAGCGTGTGCCCATGCTCTTTCTGCACCCAAGGGAAAAAAGGTTCACTTTCACTGGTATAGGAATTGATCCTGTATTTTCTGCTTGGTGTTTGCCTAAGCTATTAATGAAGGTTACATGGAAAAAATTTCCATGTTTCCAAAGTTTCATAAACTTTGAAGTCAGGACTTGCATCTGTTCTATAGTTTCTTTGACATTCATGGTGGTATGTTTGTGTATGCATATATACTATGGTCCTATGTATAGGTATAGGGATATAATATAGAGGGGTATATAGAGTATAACGCTCTAATTTAAATGATACAATGCAAAATTCTACTTCAACAAATCTGTTTGCTGACAAAGTTTTCTACAAGTAATTTAAAGATGGAATGGGATTGCTGCACATGTGCACTGCATCTCCCGCAACCGTCTTTCAGTGCAGACTCATGTCCTACTGCATCTGCAATTCCAGGATATCCACTTGCATCCACTTGCATGGGGGACCAGTTTGGGGCATGGTCAGTCAGCCATCACTACCAGCTTGGTAGTGAACTATCAGAGGCCACTGCTACCAGGATGCCCAAACAGGTCTGAACCAGAAGCATTATTCCCTCTTATATTTTGGAATATTCCCTCTTGTACAGTTTATATGGGTGTGTGTGTGTGTGCTTTATATTGGTGTATAAAGAGAGAAGCTATGATGGTGGTAATGTCCATATATGCAAATATCTGAGAAAGTAAAGAAGGAAACAAAGAGATTAGTGGCAAAGTGACCAGTTCCTGAAAAAGAAAAGCAGGCCTTGTTTTTCAAGAAAAGTTGGGAAATACAAGAAATAGAACTGCCCAGTTTGAGAAGAGACAAAAAAATCTTGAACACCTGGTTCTTATCTAGAAAGGTTCTTAAGTAGAGGCATTCTTAAGTAGAGGTACCACTGTACTCCTGTTGGGAATCAGAGAAATACAATAAAGAAAATACAAATTTATAATTACAGCAGCTAGAATTGCATTTGCACAAAATTGGAAAGCAATAACAGCCCCTTCTGAAGGGGATATTATTAAGAAATTATTGGATTGTGAAGAGATGAACAGATTGACAATGATAAAGAAAAGGAAGATTCAGAATATTATAATATTTGGGGGGAAATTTTATTATTGGATGGAAAATGAATATGCATAGAAGATAAGTAACACTTATGGAAAGTGTTAGACCCAGGTGACAAAATTAGGCATTAAAGGAGGCAGCTTAAAATAGTAGAATACGCCTAGAAAAAATAATATATGTACAAATACGGATATAGAAAAAATATAAGCTTAAGAGTTGTACCGTTAATTAAGTGAAGTTAGGGAGATGAGCTACCTGTCTGTAAATCGCAAGATGGATTACAAATGGATTTACTCAGGGAAAGAATAGGGAAGAGTAAATAGAGAAGAGGAGGGGAGAAGGAAGAGTGTAGATAGGAGAAGAGGAGGAGGCAAGAAGCAGAGAAGGGGAGGAAGGAGAAGAGGGAAAGAGAAAGGAGGGAGAGAAGGAGAAAGAAAATAGAAGAAAGAGATGGAGGGGAGCAACATGAAGTATTAGGGAAAAACAGACAGACAACAAAATTATAAAAGATGCAAGATTTGTTTGCTTCTTGTTTATTGGATAGTAATGTATAACTATGTAAAGTTTGGTGTGATTTATGGTATATGTTTTGATATGTATGTGGAGAGTGTTAAAAAAAACCTTTTTTGATTAATTTATAATATAAAATACAAAAGAAAATAGGGTAAAACATGGGGGGGAAGGAGGAAGAGAAAAGAAAAAGAAAGAAAAAAAAAGGCATTGACTAAGTTCTGACTCCTTTGGTATAGCAGAATAAGATAATAACATCTTTTTACTTTTACATTATAGTATAAACTAGAAATTTCTACAACAACAAACAAGAAACCTAATCGGTAAAACCCATATCAAAATTTCATTTTTTTCCCATCTCAAACACAAAGTCCAGAAGTCCAAGCAGAAATAAAAGTAAATGTGCTTTTTACCCCCTTTAATCAAAGAAATCAGTTTAGCTGCTAGCTCCATCAACTTTTGTAGCCATTCATCAAGTGAAGGGCTACCAAAATTGTAGGTGTGGCTTATGCAGGATGCCCTGCATTTTAGTTCAACATCTTTCAGTGCAAATTGAGTGCTCTGGGGTAGAGCTCCATTTTCACTGCCCCACTGAGTTCAGGCACCCATGCATTCATCCATTGCAGGAATCAAAGTGTCCTCCCATAGATTATATGAAATAATCCTTGATATGTTGCTTTGATGAAAATGTTTAGAACAGATTTCCAAATTAGTGCAAACCAGAGATGGTACTTTCACTGCCACCATCACCAAGCAAGAAATATCTGACTAGTATTGAAAGTTGCAGGATCTGTTTCTATTAATTTATCTATTAAATGTATATATCATAAGCTTCTCAGAGCATTAAGGAATTTGATTCTGCATGTTTAAAAAACCCATTTGGCATTCTAATAGCAACCAAAGATCAGTGTGACTTCAAAGCCAGTCTAGTTCCTGAGAATGAAGTGAGCAGATTTTTAAGATGACAGTCTCAGTTGATTTCAGCTAGTGTAACATTCATTCTGTTGCATTTACTTCCAAAGAGATTTAATAATTAGATCAAATCGTTTTATAAATTGCCTTTGCTTCAAAGTACTTTGGAAAAAACAAAGTAAAACACTTAAAAACAAAACAAAACCGCTCAGTACGGTCTAGCATTTTTAGCTATGGTATGTTTCTTCAGTTCTTGGGTGAGAATTAACATACTGTAAGACTACGGGGTTTTCTGTTTCCTCTAGAGATTAATTTTTCAGTAGGAGCTTCTTGTTTCAGATATAAACTGATTTATCAATATAAACTGATACAAATAATGTGCGGAATGGAGCATAGCTGCCCATTAGATTTTGTATTTCACCGATTAGCGGTTAAAGATGCTGAGCTTGTCAGCTGGAAAAATGACAGCCTGGGTTGAAGACCTGAGTGACATGTGACTGAGTGAGTTCCTGTTACTTTCCCCAGCCTCTCCCCACCTAGCAACTAGAAACATGGCAAATGTGACTTGATTAATAGGTACCACTTTGGTGGGAATGTAGCATTGTTCTGTGCTCCTTAGCATATAGCCATGCTGACCACAGGAGCACAGAAATCTTGGCTAAGAAACAGAATGAGTATTTGGCCCCTGGAGTCAGGCATGTCTAAAAAGGGGAAATGTTTACCTTTACCATTATAGAAATGATGTAGAAAAAAATCATCTTAATGTCGTATTTAATTACATCAATTACAACAAGACAAATTCCTTGTGTGTCCAATTACACTTGGCCAATAAAATTCTATTCTATTCTATTCTATTCTATTCTAATTCTATTCTATTCTATTCTATTCTATTCTATTCTATCAAGTTTAAGTCAAATTTCATTGAAATTAAATCAGATACAGTATTCTCTTGGACTTTTGGGTGTATGGCCTCTTGCCTGTTATTCAAAGTCCTAGAGCAGGGATCCTCAAACTTGGCAAGTTTAAGACTTGTGGACTTCAACTCCCAGAATTCTCAACCTAGAGCAATTTGTAGCCTGGCAATATTGTACCTGCTAACTCTAGGTTGGATGCATCATAACACTGTGTTGTTGGTCCCACTTGGCTGATATAAAAGCCAAAGGAAAAAGAAACACCAAGAGCATTCAACTACTTGGATTTGAACAGAATGTTTTTCATTAACAAAAGAACAGGATTCAGAGTTACTTCAGGGAATCTTTATTGATTTGGAGCCATGCTTTCTTCTACTCTTTTTAATTCTCGAGGTTGTCAAAGACATTTGCCACTGCAATATGTGCAGCAACTTGCTTTGAAAAATCTAGCTTATTATTTGACATGGAGGCCTTAAAAGTCTATGACAGAGCTCCAACAGAACAACCATTTATAGAGATTAACTAGTTTTGGTGGATTGCCCTGCAAGCTGCATTTAATGAGCTGGAAAAGTCTCATTTTTACAAATGCTAACATTTAAAAGGACTAAAGGGACAGAGGACCATATTTTATTGATGTTTTCCTGAATAAAAAGCATATATCTCATTGACAACCAGTGTTAGCCTTCCGATTTATAACATGCCTGTGCGCCAAATAGCCACTTAATTTAAACATCATTCAAAGTTGTAATGTCAGGGCAGGTTCTCTGGTTTCCTTGTACTGTCTTCAGAATTTCAGATGCAGGCTCCCCAGAGGGCGTGAATACTTGAAAATATTTTTTGAATTTCTTATATTTAATTACAATACTTTATGAGCTTGAAAAGGGCCCTTGCGAAGATCTAACATAAATTGCCAGAGCAGGATGAATGAAAGCATTTGTTGACTTTAATGGGTGTGAGTTAAACGAGTCACAGTCCTGCTGCACAGAATTTTGGTTGCTAATTAGATGCCAGATTATTTATGGGAAAAAAGTATTGGTCCTATGCAAGATGTTGCCAATGCTGAACTACCCTGAAGTAGCCAGGGATGCAAATACAAAAGAAAAAAGAAAAAGTGAACCAATGAGCATTTCCAGATATCTGGCCCAAAGTCTTGGTCATTCTCCAAAACTTTCTAATGCAGTATAAAACAGTCAATTGCAATTGGAATGCCTGTATTAAATGTGTATCACTGCCATCTGGAGATTGAATTCAAAGGCAGTTCAATTGAATATTCAAATTCAATTGACTTTCTCTATCAAATTGTCAGTTCAGTTTGGGGCATTAATCAAACAAGATTTTTTTTAAATCCATTTAATGAAGTTTGAGCATCCGGAACTTGTTTTGCTTTGTTTTTCCTCCAGATCAAATTGATATAGGTGAATCAAATAACTCGATTCAATGATTCCATTCTGGAGCTTGAATGAAACTGAATTGGTTTTCTGAATTCAAAGGGGCTGAGATCTGATTCATGCAGATCTAATCTGTGCTTACATACAATTGCATTAAAGAATCAATACAGCCACAAAACTAATAAGCATAGAAATGAAAAACAAAAAGAGAAACTGAGCCTGAAAATAAGGCTATGCATACAATGGCGTTATAAACAGAACAACTCTGAAAAGTTTGGTCATGCTGCTTGTATAGCTACTTTCTTGCAACTTTATTGATGTGGGGTAGGTCAAGGGTTTTGGTAACATGCTCATCCAAATACTGACAAACAACAGCAGGCAAATCTGATGTTGATTTCTTCTTCAGTCCCAGTTATGAAAAATCCAACATTTTAAATACCTTGATAGATTCCAAATATATCTGGCCCAGCGGTAAAATCTACTGACCTTTCCTACCGATTCAGAAGTGCATTCTTTCTTTCTTTTTGAAAAATACTTTATTGATTATTTACATTAAAAAAGAATGGATATAAACAATGGAACAATACAATATTTACAAAGTGCATGAAATTACATAATTATTTATGCATAGGCATCCATAGAAAAGAAAAGAAAAGAAAAGAAAAGAAGAGTGGGAAAACAGGGGTGACAACATACAGACATATATACATTCAGAACAAAATAAAGCATTGTGCTTTATACATGGATTATTTGGTATCAGAACTTAATATTTGTCATACTTTGTATTCTTTGTACTTTTCCACCCCTGTCCCATTTGCGCGGAAGGCTTTGAGCATGCACAGAGGGTTGTAAAAAGAAAATGGCAGCATCTGGACTGGTGGCAGAGCCTCACACTAGCACCACTGCTACCAGTTCTTTGAACCACCAGCACCTGCCGCTACCGCTACCCCTGAACTAGGCTGAACTGGCATCATTTCATCCCTGATTTGGCCCTCTTTATCCAAATGGTTTATTTCCAGCCTAAAAGCAAGCTAAGAGGAATGACCCTTGAGTTTATCATAATTGATGAGTTACTTCCAGCCTATTGTCCTTTTCCTTCCTTCCTCACTCTTCATCCTATAGGCACTGTCAGGAGAACGTATGTGAGTTTACTCCTCCTTGTCCTGACCCACTCATCCACCCTTAATGTCATTATAGCCAGGTGAGGGTTGGGTATAAGGTGGATGCCCCCCAAAATGGAGATCTTGTACTGAGCTATTTGAGCTAAAGCATTTTCTTTAGATTTCTCTCAGACCAGACTGTACAGTACAGTACTTATAATTGACAGGTCAGTTTGCCCCTCTTTAAAATTTAGTAACCATTGAGGAATTTTCTCAGTGAGGAGATGGTTGAGGGTAAGAAAAATAATTTATTCTCTTACATTTCTAATTTTTCTTCCTAAATCTTGGAATATTCTATTTCTTGAATTCCTAATTCAAATAGTGTGATCTTCTAGGATTTGGAAGGAAAATCCAATACACCAGTCTACTTGAGACAGGAAGGAACCAGAGAGATCCCGCGCTAGATGAACCTCCTTAATGTGAGGAGGCCATAACCATACTCTGCCTCCACAATCTGGTGAATTGAGTAGCTATAACTGAGGAAAGATTATCCTTCTGATTTTTAATCAGCATCTTGAATAGAACCTGGAAACAAATTGGCAATCAATACTGCTTCAACAAGAAAGGGGATTCTCAATTCTCCATGAACCAAAGAACCCCAAGCTGCCACGGTCTAGTTTCAGCCTGCTGCTCCCTATTTAGCCCTTAACAGACTCCAGGTATTGTGTGTGAGAAAGAATTATTAAGGACATGTTGCAATCAAGATTTTTGTAGGCCTGGATGAGTTTTTCAAACACTTCCTTGTAGTTTGCTGCTTTATTGTTTCCAAAAAAAATTTGATGTCACTGACATGAATACTATCCACACAGTCTTTTCCTTGCCATGCAACAGAGAAAGAAACTCATCATTGTTAATAAGTTCATGGATCTGTGGGCCAACAAAAATTCCTTCATTTATTTTTGCAGCACTAAGCGATGGAAATTTACTTGTCAGGTATATGAAAGCTGTTTGATTCCTGTCCATTGACTTCACAAAGTTTTTCATTAATCCCAACTTGATATGTAGGTAGTGGATGGAGGTAGTAAAATCTTGTTGCTGTCTACAAGTGCTGGATACCAACTTCCTAGTCAAAGAATGGAAGAAGATCGTTTTGACGGTCACATTATAAAAATGTACGAACATCACTTGCCAGGAGATTCCACTGCTTTAGTCTTGAACCTAAAACCTCTGCCTTGTTCTTCAGAAGATCCAGATCTCTTATTAGTTTATTTAATTCCATTTGTGTTATGAGGTGCAGTTCAGTGGATGTGGATGGTAGATAATCTGGGTCATGTAAGGCTGTTTGTTCATCACTACAAGCTTCCTGAGGTTCTTCCTCATTGGACTCAACTACAAACAATTCAGGCGCTTTTGGAATCGGTAGTCCTTCTCCATGAAGTACTGGACGTATTGCTGATGAAATGTTTGGATACTGCACAAACAACTATTTTTTCTTGGTAAAACTTTTTTCAGTTGGAAGCACCATACAAAAATAACAATTACTGATATGATCTGTTGGTTCTCTCCAAATCATTGGCACTGAAGGCTTATTCCCATTCAACCATCAGACAAGTCTCGATCCACATAAATTACAGCATATGTGTGGTGCCCAGCTTTTGTCCTGGACTCCTACTTTGCAACTGAAATTTATTTATTTATTTATTTATTATTTAGATTTGTATGCCGCCCCTCTCCGAAGACTCGGGGCGGCTCACAACAAGATAGAACAAATCATAAATAATCCAAATAACTTTAAATTTTTTAAAGATTTAAAAGAACCCCATATACTAACAGACACACACACAAGCATACCATGTATAAATTGAACATGCCCGGGGGAGGTGTTTCAATTCCCCCATGCCTGATGGCAAAGGTGGGTTTTAAGGAGTTTATGGAAGGCAGGAAGAGTAGGGGCAGTTCTAATCTCTGGGGGGAGTTGGTTCCAGAGAGCCGGTGCCACCACAGAGAAGGCTCTTCCCCTGGGGCCCGCCAACCGACATTGTTTAGTTGACGGGACCCGGAGAAGGCCCACTCTTTGGGACCTAATCAGTCGCTGGGATTCGTGTGGCAGGAGGCGGTCTCGGAGATATTCTGGTCCAGTGCCATGAAGGGCTTTAAAGGTCATAACCAACACTATGAATTGTGACCGGAAATTGATTGGCAGCCAATGCAGACTGCGGAGTGATGGTGAAACATGGGCATACCTAGGTAAGCCCATGACTGCTCTTGCAGCTGCATTCTGCACGATCTGAAGTTTCCGAACACTTTTCAAAGGTAGCCCCATGTAGAGAGCATTACAGTAGTTGAACCTCAAGGTGATGAGGGCATGAGTGACTGTGAGCAATGAGTCCCGGTCCAGATAGGGCCGCAACTGGTGCACCAGGCGAACCTGGGCAAACGCCCCCCTCGCCACAGCTGAAAGACGGTTCTCTAATGTGAGCTGTGGATCGAGGAGGATGCCCAAGTTGCGGACCCTCTCTGAGGGGGGTCAATAATTTCCCCCCAGGGTAATGGACAGACAGATGGGATTGTCCTTGGGAGGCAAAACCCACAGCCACTCCGTCTTATCCGGGTTGAGTTTGAGTCTGTTGGCACCCATCCAGGCCCCAACAGCCTCCAGGCACTGGCACATCACTTCCACTGCTTCGTTGACTGGACATGGAAATACAAGTTGTAGGCTTTCTTAATCACGGTTGTGATCCTTCATTTTTGGGATGCAAAAGTAACTTCACTGCAAATATAGCAGAAATTGTCTGAAGTTATCAGAGGTTTGCTCATCCTCCACTAATGGTGCTCTAGATGTCTCTGAATCCATTTACCCCCCTCTCAGTCCCCCTGTATGCCATGGGCTGGGAGAGGTTGCATGGGCACAATCCTGTAGCAATAGTGATGGCACTTAGACTTATATACTGCTCCATAGTGTTTTATGGAGCACTATGAATGATTTACAACATCAGCATATTGCCCCTAAAATCTGTGTCCTTATTTTTTTACTATTATATTTTATATATTATATTTACAATTGAGTGAGTCCAGAGGTATTTCATGAAAAGAGCACTCCATTCCTCTGCTCACAAAGGAATACCTTATGCTAACAGGCTTGAAATTTTGGGCTTGGACAACCTACAACTATGCTGCCTATGGTCTGATCTAAGTATACTACTTAGTCTGTGGAGAGGGGCGGCATACAAGTCTAATAAATAATAATAAGTGTCCTACACAAAATTATCTGCTAAAACATCCTACCTGTCAACGACTACTTCATTTTCAACCGCAATAATACATGATCACATAATAGATACAAACTCAAGGAAAACCACCCCAAACTCGATTGCAGAAAATACGACTTCAGCAACAGAGTGGTCATTGCCTGGAATGCACTGCCTGACTCTGTTGTTACATCCCCAAACCTCCTTTACCTACTGTTGACAATTTGTGAGGGGCATGCATAACTGCACCAGTGTGTCTTCCATCCCTGTCCTACTGTTCCCAGTTATTCATTCCCATTTTCTGTTCATATTCATGTTTGTACTTATACCTGTTATCTCATACATATTTGACAAACTAAATAAAATAAAACAATAAAAATTATCTTACCAACCTTGGGAGGATACAAGGCTGAGTCAAACTTGAGCCAGTCAGGATCAAACTCCTGGTTTTGGGCAGAGTCAACCTGCAATATTGCACTCTAACCACTGCGCTTCAATGGCTTCTGTAAAAAAACCCCTCAGACGCCTCTCTATTACAGATGGCAATTGGAGACTTGGGAGGCTACACAGTAAATCTTCAGTTATAACCGCAGCTCCTTCAGAAACCCCTCCTAAGAGGTCTTAAGAGGTCCTGCCTTTCTATGCAAGGAGGCTCTGGAGGCCAGTATTCATGTTAGATATTAACTAGCTTGCATTCTACTTTGTGTACAATAATAACTCATCCATATTTCTTCACCAAGCTGTTCTGATCAAGCTCTCTCATCTGGAAGCCACTCCTTTATCTGCTACTTTTGATACCACAATAACAGCAACTCTATTTTTCAAACAATATCTTAGTATCACTTTTCATCTTTTAGCCTCATTTTCCTCTCTTGCTTTCCTTTTTGGCTGGAAGAAAGCTGCTTTCCACCATGCCTATCATTCCAGGGACAGAAATAGTTATTTCTGCAACTGCAAATCTAAATTCAACTGCATTGAACGAAGCTGTAGTGCAACCGAAGAAGTAAGCATGGGGGGGGGGCTGTTGCTAAGAGAGTGATGGTATTCCCATAGCAACGGAGTTGAAGCTCTCTATACATATAGGGTGGATATAATATTAGTTGCAGTGATTTAAAGTCACGAGTTAGACTGCGGTCACTTCTATCTAAACATATCATCTGGTCAGGAGCTCCATTTGTTCATGTCTGGTTCTAGAAGCCAGGAGGTCAGCCAGATATCTGAGCAAGTCTCAGCAAGTTGTAGGGCTGGTGATATCTATGTAATTGATGCCAGTAATTAGCTTTGTTGTTTCTTTGTAGCTTTAAGACCCGAAGCTTTGCTATGTAAGTGATCAATTACACGTTCAGGCATTCATCAGTGCCTTACTATTATGTCTCAACAGAAGGTTTTGCTTCTTAACTGGCTGCAGTGATGACTTCTATATTGCTTATCAACCCAGATTAATGTATTTGGGTGGATGAATTGCAATTTGCTCTGTTCGGACAGAGCAAGCCATGCTGGTGGAAGTGTGAAAAGCAGGCTAAGATTAGGGTTCAAGCCAGGGGTGGGTTTCACTTACTTTCACCACCAGTTCGCATCACGACATTTTGCATGCACGCTTGCACGCTCCATTCCCATGTGCATTCCCTCTGCAATTTGGCTTCCGTGCATGTTCAGTAGCTGGAATCGGCCAAAACACAGCTGAGGAGCTGATCAGCTGTGCTTCAGGCAAAGGAATAAAGATCAGTTTAAACCTGGGGGTGGGCAGAAGAGACCTTTTTTGAAATAGCAGCAAAGGAAAAAACATCTAAACAGTAAAAAAATTGTCATTTTTTTTTTTAAAGTAGCGGCGCCACCAGACCGGCACTAACTGAACTGGGTCCATGATGCCATCCTGACATCACCAGTGGGTCACTAGCAGTTCGGTCCACCTCTGGTTCAAACCCTTGGCAAACACAAACAAACCAAGCTGGTTTTTAAAACATTGTTTTATTCTATGGCATTCTCGCTTTGAAAATAACCAGGAAGAAAAGCCTGTTTTGCATCTTATAAGCAACCCTTCACAACTATAGCCCATTGCAAAGTCAGCAGAAAGGGTCTCTGGGATCAGCTGTTCCTAGCTTAAACCTAATTTAGGGCACTAAATTATCCATCTTTATCCTTAGTGAAATTTGTGCAGAATTCTTGTCTATTTGCCTTAAGAAGGCCATTCCTTTCTAGGATAGGGAATGCATTTCTGTGTTGAGTTATAGTCTGCCACAAAATGGGAGGCTTGATCCCTGAAGCTTGAAAATTCTTGTTGTTTATTAATCTGCAGAATTTAGAAACATATGAAATGTATACTCTCCGAATCTGCTATCTACTTAGTCTCCTGCAATGGGAAGTATTGCTACTGTGAGCCGCCCCGAGTCCTTCGAAAGGGCGGCATACAAATCTAAATAATAATAATAATAATAATAATAATAATAATAATAATAATAATACAAATGGAACACTCAAAAAGGAGGCAGAAGGACTAATACTGGTGGCACAAGAACAGGCGATTAGAACAAATGCAGTCAAAGCCAGAATTGAAAAATCAACAGACGATCCAAAGTGCAGACTCTAAAGAAACAGATGAAACAATCTATCACATACTCAGCTGCTGCAAAAAGATCGCACAGACTGACTACAAGCATAGACATGATGCTGTGGCACAGATGATCCACTGGAACTTGTGCCGGAACTACCATTTACCAGTGGCAAAAAACTGGTGGGATCATAAGCCCGAAAAAGTGGTCGAAAATGAGCAAGCAAAACTACTGTGGGACTTCCGACTTCAGACTGACCGAATTCTGAAGCATAACACACCAGACATTGTGATTGTGGAGAAAAAGAAAGTATGAATCATCGACATCTCAATCCCAGGAGAAGCAGAATTCAGGAGAAGCAGCTAGAGAAATTAGAGAAATACGAAGATCTAAAAATCAAGCTGCAACGACTCTGGCATAAGCCAGTGAAAGTGGTCCCGGTGGTACTTGGCACGCTGGGAGCAGTACCAAAGGATCTCAGCGGATATTTGAAAACCATCGGAATTGACAAAATCTCCATCTGTCAATTGCAAAAGGCCGCTTTACTGGGATCGGCAAACATAATTCGCTGCTACATCATGCAGCCCTAGGTGCTTGGGAAGCGCCCGACTTGTGATGAAATACGAAATCCAGCATAATGATCTCGTTTGCTGTGTTGTAATGAAAATAATAATAATAATAATAATAATAATAATAATAATAATAATAATAATAATAATAAAAATAAAAATAATATCTTGCAATCATAGATAGCTCAATAAAATATTTGCTTGATAATATTAAGATTTCCCTCTATTGGGGAGTTTCTTTCCAATATAGTTGATGTTTGTTCTGCAGAATACATTATACGGTATATGAAAAGACACATACATATTCTTTTGATTAGGACCCAGTGCCAAATTCTGTTCCGCTTCTGGCTCATTGGGAAAATACACTTACAAGATAGATTGTTTTAATGATAGTTTGCTTAGGGAAAAGAATTTGAAATAAGGCTCCTTTTTCAGAAAAGTCTTGCCACATTTAAGGATGCTTGACCGTGTGATCATTAAAGCAGTCACCATCTGTTTCCTTCATTAATTCTTTTTAAAAAGGGAGATGAAAATAAAATGGTTGGTTTAAAAAAAAGAAAAGAAAAGATTTTAAGGCTTCCAGTGAAAAGCATCCTCCAGCGACAATCTTTGCAGTTGTGCTCAATAAATCATGAGAACACTGCTTTCCGAGCAAGTATGTTCACCCTTCGTTACTTATAACCTTATGATTTATTTGTCATACCCTTGGCTCTGATTTCTGGACCTCTCAATCAAAGTGTTCTTTTCCCATTGTACTAAGGAACAACGTGATTAGATGTTGATACTGCTCTTAGTCACCATCATGCTGAGGTCAATTAGTGAGACCTTGTGTGTGATTGTCCTGAGCATATTGTCCTGTCTTTAAGAGAGATATGCAGCCTCATCAGATTCATTTGGTGATTTGAATTCTGTTCCTCGCAGTTCTGTTTGGATGGTTGCTTCTTGAACAATATAAAGTTTGTGCATGGGAATTATCAGGTATTGAGAGATATACCCAGTACATTCTAATAGAAAATTCTGCTATGGACATGAGAGATTGCAGCAGCCAAGTCTTGTTCTCCTTCAAGCATTGACCCACATCATAAATTTCTTGCTTGCTTAAGAGAGATAGGACTAAATATCATGAGGGTTGTACAAAATTGTTCAACACTTGAGTCTTCTGATCTCAGAAGAACAGGTATGGCATATTTTCAATGTTCCAATTATTTGGAGTCAGGGAGTGGTCTATTGGTTCATGGTTTTTGACTAGACTAGATAATCCTGCAACAGGGAGCAATTGTGGCCTTATTGCTATTGATTTAGGTTGGATAAGGTGACGGAAAAATGAACTATTGAGAAGAAAGCAGCAACTAGACCCATTTCCAGAAAAAAGACAACTGCTCACAAATGTCTGTGATACTAGTCTAAAAATGCACTTTGCTTTGGTTCTTTGATCTGCGGAAATTAGAACTCACTGTGGGCTGTTTGCTGTTAAAATTCAGGCTCTTGTGTGAATAGCTTACAGTGGGCTTTATTTTTCAAGCAGGCAAACCCCCCACAAAACTGGCATACAGATAAGTTTGTTAATCTGCTCATTTATGTATTTTGTATACCACCAGACTCAACAAATGACCTCAAAACACTTTGTATCATGAAAACAGAAAACGCAGCAAACCCCCCCACAAAACTGGCATATACGATATGCAGGATGGTGACCATTCATTCTCTGGATGGCCCTTTGCAAGACACTGAAATGTTATGTGGCTATGATGGATATGCATGCACAGTTGTGCTTCGCTCACCTGTTGCTAATGGTGCTGTTCTGTGTTGGTTGGGTTTGTATATGTTCCTCTCTTGAGTCTTCTCAATGTTCAAGCGTAACCGTGCATTTAAAAGTGAAACTATTCTGTTTTGACTACAGACATTGTAGTATTATGGATTTGCAAATTTCATTTATATGTTGGTAATATTTGCAGAGTACACATATTATTATTATTATTATTATTACTATTATTATTATTATTATTATTATGATTGTGATTGTTGTTGTTCTTATTATTATTATTATTATTATTATTATTATTATTATTATTATGTCAATACAACACAGAAAACGAGATCACTATGCTGGATTTCGTATTTCATCACTAGTCAGGCACTTCCCAAGCACCTAGGACTGCGTGATGTAGCGGCGACCACTTTCACTGGCTTATGCCAGAGTCGTTGCAGCTCCATTTTTAGATCTTCGTATTTCACTAATTTCTCTAGCTGCTTCTAAGCTTTGTTTGTTCCTGTAGCTCATTTGTTAATGGCTGCCCCAGGTTCCACAGCAGCCACCGCGGTCCTTTATATCCTGGGTGACGACCAAGCCAGTAAGGACTTCTTTTTGTTTTGTCTCGCCATTAGTTTAAATGGGTTAGGTATGTTGTTGTTGTTGTTGTTGTTGTTGTTGTTGTTATTATTATTATTATTATTATTATTATTATTACTATTACTATTATTATTAATTAGACTTGTATGCTGCCCTTCTCCAAAGACTCGGGGCGGCTCACAGAATACAGTACAAAAAAAAATATGTATACAAATCTAATTACTTAAAACTATAAGCTAAGATCCCATTACATTAAAAAGCAGTCAGTTAACTCAGTCACATCCACACATAACATTTAATGGTCAGAGAAGGGGGGCATGGTCTAGCTGCCCCTTGCATGGTGACATAGATGGTCTTAAGGCTCTTGCAAAAGGCAAGGAGGGTGGGGGCAGTGCGAATCTCTGGAGGGAGCTTATTCCAGAGGGCCAGGGCCGCCACAGAGAAGGCTCTTCCCCTAGGTCCCGCCAGATGACATTGTTTAGTCAACAGGACCTGGAGAAGGCCAACTCTGTGGGACCTAATCGGCCGCTGGGATTTATGCAGCAGAAGGCTGCCCCATAAGTAATCTGGTCTGATGCCATATTATTCATTCAAGAGCAGTGGGATGGCCCAGTTGCCTCCCCACTTGGAAGGTTGCAAGTTCAGTCATAGGCAGCTGTCAGATGTTTCTCTATCACAACACAGAGATAAAATATCTGCTGTGAACTCTGTGAAGGCATCAGGAAGGGCATCCAGCCAGTAAACCATCAGCTCCATTCAATTTCTTGACTCCTTTCCAATAAAAAGGGATAACAGAATCTTAACAAGGAAAAAAATTGCACATTGTTCATTCAATTAAGAATCAGCAGTTCCTTATATATGGCTTCATACACCTTTATAGAAAGAAAATATTAAAAATTATGCTAAGCGAGTAGGTTTATGCTTATTTGCCAGGCTACAAAATTAAAGAATAACCATTTTTGTTTTAATGAAGTGGTAATCTATGCTGATTGTTTTCCAACAACTTGTAGAGAAGTTGTCCATGGGCATTTTAAAAACATAACAAATGTAGGAAGGAAGGAACACACAACACAGTTAACATTTATCTAGCCTGCTTGTTCATCTCCAGGCCAGGATAACCGCTAAACTGGGGGATAAAAAAATCAGATTAGCATAATATATGGAGTGCCTCCAGATTGATTTAAAGTACAGAAAAATATAGCTAGGTGGAAGCAAGGAAAGAGCTGATATTAGACTCAATTTTGACACACACACACACCCATTAGTATGAGCAGAGCTGTGTTTTGTTTGCATCCTAATCCATTTTTAAAAATATTTCTCAAAATCTTCTAAAATTATCCTTTTGGCTATTTTTTTGTGTTGGTGAGATAGCCAGCAGCAGTCATCATGAGCTGCATTGGCATACATGCATACATACTTTGAGTGAGGTTACTTTGCTCTGTGGTATTTTCTTGTTTATAAGTATTTATTTATATACTGCCCTAAATAATGCAATGTCAATTTTTCTAGTTTGCAAGATTGATGCCATCCCTGTAAGAGAGACCAAACTAAGAAATAGATCAGTGATGGCGAACCTATGGCACGGGTGCCAGAGGTGGCACATGGAGCCATATCTGCTGGCACGTGAGCTGTTGCCCTAGCTAAGCTCCAACATGCATGTGTGTGCTGACCAGCTGATTTTTGGCTTGCACAGAGGCTCTGGAAGGGTGTTTTTGGCTTCCAGAGAGCCTCCAGGAGGGATGGGGGAGGGCATTTTTCCCTCCTTCGGCTCCAGGGAAGCCTTTGCAGCCTGGGAAGGATGAAACATGACCCTACTCGGTCCCCTAGAAGTTGGGAAACAGTCAATTTCCAGCTCCAGAGGGCATCGGGGGGGGGGCAGGGAAAGGTGTTTTCATCCTCCCCAGGCATTGAATTACGGGTGTGGGCACTACACTACACTAGCATACACACATGCTCTTTCGGCACCCAAGGGAAAAATGGTTCACCATCACTGAAATAGATACTGTGTATACCTAAAATTACTTTTATTTAGAACAGTTATAGTAACAGTATTTTCATTTAAATTTTCATTTAAATTGGGGTGGACTAGAGTGGGCGGGCTGTCTGAAGTGTTTTCATAAATCATATTCTTGGTCTGGGGTCAAGCCATGTTTATCTAAACATTGCCCTGGTAGGGATCTTCCCTCTATTTTTCATACCATCCTCTGTATTTACTATAATCTCTCCAGTCAAGTTTTGTGTTTGAGGCAGGGGAAGTGGAAATTATTTATTAGAACATGGACAAATATGAGGCTTAATACATGACACTGGATCATGTTCTGGATTCTGGTAGAACTCTGATTACATTGAAAATAACGCTTACTGAATGCAGGATTTCATAAACAAACCTCCATTTTTATTCTCCTTTTTTCTGTATTAAAAAAGCAATACAGACAGTCACATTCCTCTCTCTTTATCTTTAGCAATTAGAGCACACAAACTTTCCTCCATGTCTCCTCCCTTATCTTAAGATTTATGTCTTTACAGCGTAGTTCAAAAGCACCAGGAATAGCTGTGAAATAATAATGAATAAGCTAACTCATTCCGGAGCCAAAATGACACATGTCCATGATGGATCACAA
The DNA here is from genome assembly GCF_031021105.1 of Erythrolamprus reginae. Lineage (NCBI taxonomy): Eukaryota > Metazoa > Chordata > Lepidosauria > Squamata > Dipsadidae > Erythrolamprus > Erythrolamprus reginae. Next base: position 255,277,199 of record NC_091950.1, read on the forward strand.
CATTGAAAAACTCCACCCTTCTTCCCCGCTGGCACCCTGACGTGACGAATACATCACTCCAGTAATTAACCCGTTTCTCCCCTTAATATCTTTTCCCTAACACTTGCTCCCTGCACCTTTGAACTCTTCCGAAGTGAGGATTTAACCAGCAATTGTCTGTCTCTTCTTCACTGGAGTCTGGACTCATAGCAACATCCTGTGGCTGGCCTCCCACCTGTTCTGATACCTGTAACCCAGGGCCTGCCACTAATTCATAACCACTATCTGTATCAGAGTCATCAACCTATTCAGTATCCTCCAACTGACCAGGATTATGTACAACAGATCACAGGGACAAACTTGTTATACTGCTATAGAAGCAATTTCCCTCACCAAGCTACTCAACATAGTATCATTGCAGGTAGATTCACTCATATTATTAATACTGAGTGATTATAGCCTCCCTTCTTTAGGCTATTGCTTAGGAGTTAAAAGCCACTGTAATTTTTGATTTATATTTTCTTTTTAATACTCATTTTTTAAAGCCTCTTAGAATCCAGATGATTTCAGGAAATTCTCTAAATTTCACACACATATAAATACAATCAAGGCAAAGTGATGCTCTTTTGCTTTTTCAGATCACGATAACTGTCAATTCTAGCCAGTTGGCACAGACAATTACATGTTTGAACTGACCGTCTGGAGCTCATCAAACTGAGGAAAGCTGACCCAAAATGTCACATTTCATCTTTTTATAGACACCGTTCCCATTCATGTCTCTTTTAAAATGTTTTAATTGAAGGTCTGGGCTCCTCTGAAATATATTTGTTGGGGGATTGCTTTGATTTATGTGTCATGGCATATATATCATTGGGGCATAATCCATCATTCCAGTAGAGGGTGCCAAACTGCACGTGTGATTTATGAAGTGATTATGAATGCTCTCATATATGAATCTACTGCCTCTATTGCCTTAGAAGCAGCTCCTGGCTTGAAGCCCCCAAGGGAAACAAGACAGTCTCAACTTGAGGTCATCACCATCTATCCCCTGCATGCCATACTGCTCATTTTAAGATAATTGAATGGTTTGCCATTGAAAACATGATGAAATGCTGCAGGGAAAGCTGCTTTGACTTGAAGGATTAAGTATCAAAGTTCACTTTCAGATTATCTAACGTGTTGACCTTAAGTTAATATGAATAAGTAACATAGAAGAGTTGAATAATAAGCGGTGGGATATAATTCATCATTGTAAAGTATGTCTAAATTGTCAGTGAATAAACACATATTATGGATGTGTGGGTGGACAGAAGTAAGGAATTGTTACTTGGAAATAGTAACTTCAACTCTGCAAATCCTAACTTATCTTAAATGTTACTTGGCGTACACTAACATCCATTTATATAACATTTATGATTAATGCTTAATTATCACTCTTATACTGATAGATACATTTCTCCTTTATTGCTTGAATATGCCAGACTGCTTTTTTTAATCTTCGGGAGATTCAATATTTTTTTAAAAAATTAAATTTTATCATTTGGAGACATGTCTATAATGTTATAGCATGTATTTCATATTACATAACTGATCACAAAGAGGTACCTAGCTTGATCATTTGTGAAATGTTGATACAATTCAACTTCTTTATTGATTTAAAAATGTCTAAGTAACCATGGCAGTAATGCTTTCAAACTGCTAATTGGGGTCTGCAGAGTCTAAGGATTGCAGCAAGCCCTTTATCCCTTAGACCTATTCTGTTTATTCCTTGCTGATTTATTGTAGCCCCAATTAGACTGCTGAATTTGTTCTACTATATCGTCTATGCCAGGGGGGTTAAACTTGTATCCTCATGTGGTATATCACAACTTTTCCCCTTTCTGTAAACCAGGGGTGGGGGTGGGCAGTGCATCATGCATCGAGCCCTCGGCCTGTGAGTTTAACACTCCTGATGACAAAATTTCTTTTTTATATATATAAAATAATCTTTATTAATTATTTACATTAAGAAAAAATACATAAACACCACAAAATCAACAAAAAACAAACAAACAAAAAACAAAACACCACCTTTACAAACCTATAGATATCATCTTTCATAGTTACAATTGTTGGGTTTAACTACTCTACTACATGCTTGCACTGTCTTGTAAACACATCTCTATGGTCAGGTCGCAATTAACTGACCAGTGTGTCACCTTTTGATGACCAAAAGGGGCAGATACCCTGCAGGCTATATAAACCTCTGCAGAGTAGATGCTCCATCCCTTCTCTTCTACCTCTTCTACCTTCTTCTTCTGGTGCTCCATTGTCCACAGCTGAGGACACATGTGTGAGATGAAATCCAAAGCCATCCTCACACATGGGACCATCCAGAAGTTATTAATATGGACTGGAATATAAACTTATCTGCCTGCAATCTATCAATTGCATGAATCAACATAATTGTAAGTAAAGATTGTATTTTTCATCTTTATGAAGGAGTGGTCATTTATTGCTAACAAATGGGATTCTGAAGTGCTAACTCCACTGCAAATTAAGCCAGCTGAATTCTGCTAATACAAATAATATTAATAATAATCAAAATACCCAACAACAATGATATCTCAAGTCTTAAACACTCAACAATTTACACATTTGCCAACCTACCCGTTGACATTGTTGCTACAGCTTTTTTAAATTTTATTTTATTTTATCAGCCTACTATTTTTACATTGCTATGTTGTATATTGTTACCTAAATCTTAATCTTGACTAATTTCAATCATACTACCTAAGTCATAAACTGTCCAAAATTTATTGCTAAACAGCAGTTTCATTTTGTATATGACAACATTTCTAAGGTGGACTTTTCCCAACCTATTCCCACTCCCAGAAAAATGATAGACATATGGAGCCGAATGCTAACTCCTCGGCTCAAGCACTGCCTGTGGCTCTTGGCACAATTCCTTTGAAAGCAATAGCAATTTTACTGCTGCATGCTAGCCATAACAAGTAAGCAGGTGCTTGATTCTGCTGAGATGGATATTCCTATCCTTTCTGGCATGGAAGGCAAGATCTACAGGTGAAACTCGAAAAATTAGAATATCGTGCAAAAGTTCATTTATTTCAGTAATGCAACTTAAAAGGTGAAATGTAATATATGAGAGAGACTCATTGCATGATAGTTCAAGCCGTGATTTGTCATAATTGTGATGATTATGGGGTACAGCTCATGAAAACCCCAAATCCACCATCTCAGAAAATTAGAATGTTACATGCACTCAATAAAACAAGGATTCTACATAGAACAATACTGGACCTCTGAAAAGTATAAGCATGCATATGTACTCAGTACTTGGTTTGGGCAGCAATTTTGCAGCAATTCCTGCCTCAATGTGGCATGGCATCGAAGCTATCAGCCTGTGGCATTGCTGAGGTGTTATGGAAGACCAGGATGCTTCAATAGCAGCCTTCAGCTCTTCTGCATTGTTCGATCACATGTCTCTCATCTTTCTCTTGGCAATGCCCTATAAATTCTCTATGGGGTTCAGGTCAGGTGAGTTTGCTGGCCACTCTAGCACAGTAATCCCATTGAACCAGGTTTTGGTGCTTTTGGTATATTGGGCCGGTGCCAAGCCCTGGGGGGTAAATTGAAGTTAGCACCTCCATAAAGCTCTGCTGTGGAAGGAAGCATGAACTGCTCCAAAATCTCTGGTAAACAGCTGCATTGACCCTGGAGTTAATGAAGCACAGTGGACCAACACCCACAGATGACCTGGCTCCCCAAATCAACATAGACTGTGCTAACCTTTGCATCTCATTTGGAACCCAAGGAGTATGGAGGAAGAATGGAGAGGTACACATAACAAGATGCTTGAAGTCTAGTGTGAATTTTCCACAGTCTGTGTTCATTTGGGGAGCCATGTCATCTGCTGGCATTGGTCCACTGTGCTTCATCTCTGGGACCGCTTTCTGCCGCACGAATCCCAGCGACCAATTAGGTCCCACAGAGTGGGCCTTCTCCAGGTCCCGTCAACTAAACAATGTCATTTGGTGGGACCCAGGGGAAGAGCCTTCTCTGTGGCGGCCCCGGCCCTCTGGAACCAACTCCCCCCAGAGATTAGAATTGCCCCCACCCTCCTCGCCTTTCGTAAGCCCCTTAAAACCCACCTCTGCCATCAGGCATGGGGGAACTGAGATATTCTTTCCGCCTAGGTCTCTACAATTTATGCATGGTATGTCTGTATGTATGTCTGGTTTTATAATAAGGGTTTAGTTGTTTTAGTATTGGATTGTTACATGCTGTTTTTATCACTGTTGTTAGCCGCCCCGAGTCCACGGAGAGGGGCGGCATACAAATCCAATCAATCAATCAATCAATCAATAAATAAATAAATTCAGGATCAATGCAGCCATCTATTGGGAGATTTTGGAGCATTTAATGCTTCCTTCCACAGCAGAGCTTTATAGGGATGCCGACAATTCAAGAATCCTTTGGGTAGGATTTTTTGTTTGTTTCCTTTGTTTTTCCAGTCTAGTCTATCATCTTGGGATTTCTTCAATAGTCTCCCACCCAAATACCAACTCACCCCTGCTAAGCTTTGAGCCAGACACAATTGGCCAGATGCCGCTGGCTGCTGAAACAGTTTGTTCCTCATGTGTGTTAATCTAAAATCATATTATAATTTGGATAGATTTCAGTGAGTGGGTGTAGAGAGGGAGAAGTGGATTGCATGCAGGATTGGAGCCAAAGCCGAATCTAAATTTTCTGCAGCTGCACAACTTCTCATTAAAGAGTGTGCAGTAACTGGTAGTGTTTTAAGTTAAACTGCTGAGAGATTTTCCAATGTCTGTCCTAGAGACCTGTTGTCATGTTTTAGGCATGACAAATGCAAAATATACACTGTGCATTCATTGGACTATGTTCAATGGCATCACACCTCATCTTTGTGTTTCTTTAACTAAGTTACTTACTGGTATATAACCATCTGATCAAATGTCTTTCCTGCTTTAAACTCTCTTGCTGGTAGATCTCTCCAGTTAAGTATTCAATATACATGGATAAAATTCTATTTTTTACCCTATTCTAGGCTCAAATAGATATATGTGAATTAAATGGTGACTATATAGAGTACTTTTTCATTCTTCATGCTATGGATCTAAGGCAATTTGTGGAACACCTACTGAAAATAAAATTGTAAAAACTAAACACCATTTGGAATAATTATCATTTATATTTCCTAGTTATTTCAATAAGTGATTCAAATTATGCAGTAATACCAGATATTTTAGTATCATAGATATTTAGGGAATTAATACATTGGATATGATATTGCCATTATTTGAGGTTCAATTGGTTAGAACCATGGTTACTAATGTCATACAGCGCTTTAGACTAAGTTCAGGGGCTGTACCCGTGAATATAGCATCTCTCTGCAGTTCATTAAAACAACCATATCTACTGCAGTAGAACATTTCCCACAATAGCAACATGAAAAAGCATGGATGATTCAATGAGGCCCAATAAGAATCCATTCTATTCATCATTTATACCCACAATCAGAGGTGAGCTTTTGGCAGGACAGCGTGGAACGCCATTCCTCCAGCAAAGATGGATTTGCGCACGGATATCCATTGCCACCCACCGTGTATGCACTGTGCACACGAGATTCAGCTTCTGCGTATGTGCAGAAGCCAAATCTCACTACCCCAGCCAGCAGCGACAGCACCGACTGCTACCCGTGTTTCCCCGAAAGTAAGACAGTGTCTTACTTTCTTTTTATCCCCAAAAGCCCCACTATCTCTTACTTTCGGGGTATGTCTTATATTGGAAAAAAATTGTCAATTTTTTTGTTTTAACCATAAAATTAACATTTAGACACGGTGACGTATGGAGGGGGGGTGGCGTGGAAGTGGGCAGGAGGCGGCGCTCATTAAGATCAGAGGGAGGTGGCAGATGCGGCGACGTATGGAGAGGGGGACGGCGCAGGCGTGGGCAGGAGGCGGCGCTCATTTGGATCAGATGGAGGCGGCAGACGCGGTGACGTATGGAGGGGGGCCACGTGGAAGTGGGCAGGAGGCGGCGCTCATTTGGATCAGACGGAGACGGCAGACGCGGTGACGTATGGAGGGGGGCGGCGCGGAAGTGGGCAGGAGGCGGCGCTCATTAAGATCAGAGGGAGGTGGCAGACGCAGCAACATATGGAGAGGGGGACGGTGCGGACGTGGGCAGGAGGCGGCGCGCAGCTAGATGACAGGGAGGCGGCAATACCCCCGTGTTTCCCCAAAAGTAAGACATATGTCTTACTTTTGGGGTACGGCTTATATTAGCCGACCCCCCTGAAACCCCCAATACATCTTACAATTGGGGGGTGTCTTACTATCGGGGAAACAGGGTAGGTGGGGCCAGAGAGCGCAGCGTTCATTCAGCGGGTGTGGGGTGCCTCTGCTATTGCTGCCGCTGCTGCCGCTAAAGCCGTTTGGAGAGGAGACTCGAGCCGCTCAGTGCATTTCCTGGCTCAGCACTGGCTCAGCTAGGAGATGCGCCTGCTGCCCCACCGCAGCCAGAGTGGGACCAGGGTGGCTTGAGCAGGACCAGGGTGGCTTGAGCAGGCAGAGCACAGGGCGTGTCTCCTAGCTGAGCCAGAACAAGAAGAAGCTCGGTGAGGTGGCCACCAGCAGAAAAAAATGCTACTGGGAGGGCCTGGCTTGTGGCAGGCAGCAGTCACCTCTCCAAGCTGCTTCTTGCACTGGCTCAGCAGGAGATGTGCCTGGCTCTCTGCCTGCTTGAGCCACCCCAGTCCTATTCTGCCTATGGTGGGGAAGCAGGCACATCTCCTAGCTGAGCCAGCACAGGAAGGAGCTTGGAGAGATAGCCGCCGCCCACCCTCCATGCCCACCCTATAGCATTTTTTTCTCCTGGTGACTCTGGGCTGGAATTGACAACCACCGCTGCTGCTACTGCTGTGCCTCGCAGGACCCAGCCCCACAGTCACCGACTGGCAGCAGCAGCAGCAGCACCCAGGCCAATCCCTCACGGGAGCCACCAGCAGGAAGACATCATCCAGGAAGTAGAACAGCTCATTGGGGAGACTTTGGCAGGTGGGAGAAGCGGGAGCAACATCATCTCCTTGACTAGCTGCTCTCCTTCTGGGCGAATTTCTTTCCGCTGGTGGTTTCAGGGCAGGACAGCTTCTGGCCACAATTCTGCGCATGTGCAGGAAATTAAAGGGGGTGGCGTGTGCATTCACGCGCACACACACACACAGGGAATTAAAGGGTGTGCATGCGCGCACACATGCATACCCCCCCCAGAGCATTCCGGTAGGGACGTGAATGGCTACCCTCACAATTGTAAGCATATATTATATATCTCTACAGAAAAGCTTTGCTACACAGATATCGGTTATAAGTCACTACATCAAAAAGTGATGCTATCACGGAGATAATATAATTACATACTTGCATCATTACATCTTACACAAGCACTTAAAGTGGAATTGTTTTTATGATGACATCTGTGTTTGTCCCTACACCTTAAAATACTCAACAACAACAGCAACAACAAAAATATTGGAAAGATTTCAGTAAGTTGAGAGCCATAGGACGACACAAGCTTTCAACTTCCTCAGCAGAGAACAAAATTCAGAGGGTGTTGCTGGTTAGTTCTCCACTGAACTAACTAATGCCAGATCAGGACTGCTAATCTTCTGCCTATCTGCCCTACATAGTGATTGTTACAGTCCTTACACCAGCATTCCACAACCTTTTCAGCTTCGCAGACCGCCGGGGAGTGGGGAAGACATGAGATGTTTCCGCGCTGAACTGCCACTCACACAAAAGGAGATGCGCATACACAAGCCCACTGCTTCAGCAAGCCAGTTCCAAATGGACCATGGCCTGGTACTGAGCCATGGCCCAGGGATTGGGGACCCCTGCTTTAACCTGCATGTTGCACATGACTGGCTGGTTGTGCTTTAATCGGGCATTATTTTTTAAAGCTGCATGGGAAGCCATTCTGTTGGAAGATGTTAAATAGGCAATCTGTTTCCCTTTTGTGGTATTCTTGGTTGCTCTCATCATCTGAGTAATATTCTTACATAACTCCCTTTGTGAGAGGTTGGGTTGTTACTTTGGCAATGGAGCACTTGATTAGTTTAGGGTTTTTTAAATAGATTTTCATTTGCAATTTCCCATCTTTTCTTCTTCTGATGAGGGATATGCAGGAAGAGTACCGTGGTTTATTGTATCTTCTTTTCTTGTGAATTTATTCCTTTAAAGTTGTTGTTAATCATTTCTTATATCTTGTCCACTTCTTCCTTGTCTTTTACACATGAGAGCTATATATTTGGCTGTATATGTGAGACTGCTATAGTTTCAGGATGCTGCATTACAGCCTTTGCTATGTCCTGAGAATGGTCATCCCTATGGGTGATGTCACAGCGACATCACAGAACTGATTCTTTTGGTATTGGTCTGTGAAAGTTGCCATCTTTTGGGGGGAATCTGTTTTGGGGGAGGAATACTTGGGGGGAATTTTTCCCAGGTTTTTTTTCTTCTGTGCATGCACAGAATCCAAGTTTCCAGCCCTGCACATGCATTACCATCTTGTTTTTGGCTTTTTTTAAAAAATAGATTTTTCAGCACTGCACATGTGTGTGTATGTGAAGCACATATATGCCCATGAGGCTCACCCACATGGCACAGGAGGGAGTAAACCAGTAGTGAGGTAAGCTAGAACCCACCCTTGGTTAACATGAATATCACAATATATTTCTATTGGTGGTCCTTGATTTACAATGGCTCATTTAGTGACCGTTCAAACTTACAAAAGCACTGAAAAAAATGTCACTTATGACCATTTTTCACACTTATGATCATTGCAGCATCCCCATGGGGATGTGTTCAACATTTAGATGCTTTGCGACTGGTTCATATTTATGTTGGTTACTGTTGTGATTAGCTCTGACCCAGCTCCTGCCCCAAGGACTGTGGAGACATCCACATGCTGCAGGCCTGTTTTGCCCCCAGTGGAATCTGATGATGAAGGCTCCTCTGACCAAGAAGACATGAGTGACAGGGAGGAGGAGAGTGTGGCAGACAGCTCCAAAGGAGATCAATTATCTAGCTCCTCCTTGGATTCAGAACAAGAGTTAATGATACAGCCACGCATGCGGAGAGTGATGCATAGGCAACAACAACTGAGAGATTATTATCAATGAAATTGAGGCCACCTGTGGTTGGGTGGGGCTGTGGTAATTAGTGTGGCTGCTATAAATAGCAGCCTGTGGGTTTGGCCATTGTGGTAGATTATCTGATCGTTATGTTTCATGACTGCTTTCCTGACTTTGACTTTTTGTGTGCTGATTTTCCCCTGCTTTGAACCTAAACCAGAGCAAAGTGTGTTTCACTTTGTGAAAGAAGGACTTTGAATTGCCTCACAGCTGCAAGCTAAGTATCACAGGACTGATAAGGGACTTGTACAAATTACCAGTTTGTTTGGAGACGAGTGCTCTTTGCTCTACAAAAAGAGGGCTTAGTTTAAGTGAATTTTCATTATAAAGAACATTGTTTTGAATTTTCAAATGTGTGTGTGTCTGAAATTTGTACCTGTGAATTTTTGGGAGGATTCTACCAGAGAGCCTGACAGAACAGTTACAGTGCCCCAGAATCACGTGATCCCCTTTTGCAACCTTCTGACAAGCAAAATTGATGGGAAAGCCAGTCAGGTTCACTTAACAGCCATGTTACTAACTTAACAATGCAGTGATTCACTTAAGAACGGTTGCAAAAAAGGTCGTAAAATGGGGCAAAATTCACTTAACAAGTGTTTCATTTAGGCAGAAAATTTTTGAGCTCCATTGTAGTCATAAGTCAAGGACTATCTGTACTCTTATCTAAAACAATTTGGTGACAACCTTTGGTCAATTGCTTTGAACACCCATTCACAGCCCTGAGACCTCACATTGTGTATCTCTGCCATTCCTGACATTACAGGATGGCAAGGGGTGAGAATCTTAATCTCCCTTTTCTCAAAAGGATGTGACCTCCTAGCCCACACTAGCCGGTCCTCTTGCTAAATAGAATTACATTGCCTTAAACATGACCTAAGCATAGCCCATAAAACCATCTGCTATGACGTTCTTCCTGTCAGCGACTACTTCAGCTTCAACCACAACAACACTCGAGCACACAACAGATACAAACTTAAAGTAAACCGCTCCAAACTCTACTGCAGGAAACACGACTTTAGTAACTGAGTAGTTGATGCATGGAATTCACTACCAGACTCTGTAGTATCATCACCTAATCCCCAAAACTTTACCCTTAAACTACCCACTGTTGACCTCTCCTGATTCCTAAGAGGTCAGTAAGGGGGGTGTATAAGTGCACCCGAGTGCCTTCCGTCCCCTGTCCTAATGTTTCTCTTTTACTAGTAGTATGTACTATAAATATTGTTATATCTTTGTATACCACCAATGTGTACTTGACAAAGCAAATAAATAAAAAATAAAATAAAATAAAAAGAAAATGTGCAGAAGGAACATCTTTCAGTCTTTAGGGATGGCCAAGCAGAAATCACAATTAAAGAGTTTTGTTTCATGAAGAGGCCAGTGTAAAATTCAAACCTTGAAAATATTTCCATTTGTGTAACTTCCTCGTACTCACAGATGCCCGGGCTGTATGATGTGTGAGTAATTTTAATCTTCTTTTCATTTTTCTTAAGATGACTGCTGTTCTCTCAGTTCCCCTGCTGATGGAGTTTAGAAGATTAAAAACAAATTGGGATAGCCAGATCCATCCATAATGGTGGATTTGCGGGATTGAAAGAAGTCTTGTAACTTTATATGAATTCCTCCAAAGAAAGGTAGGTTGGACAATGTTATCTTTTGCTAATAAAATGCAAATGTCATACCCAACCTTTTCTCCTGCTTTGTTGCCATTTTCAGAGTGGAGCATGTCAATTGTGCATGTTTTGTCAAAGAGCCATTATTGTGTTTCGTATTATTCAGCTTTTCATTTAATAAAAATGATGCTGTATGTTTTCCAACACTTCCTTACTGCTACCATCTTTTCAGTCTATCGATAGGCCAGTATCTGCTTCATTTTAATCCTAGACCAATGGAGCTTAAAAATACAGTGGTACCTCTACTTAAGAACGCCTCTACTTAAGAACTTTTCTAGATAAGAACCGGGTGTTCAAGGTTTTTTTGCCTCTTCTTAAGAACCATTTTCCCAGGAAATTTGAGAGCGGCACGAAAGCCTGGCCAGTTTCCTGCCGTTCCCCCTTTAATCCAGGCCATCTTGGGCTTTTCTGCCAGAGGAGCCTTTCAGTGACACTTAAGGAGGCTTTGGCACTCCAGAAAGAATGGCGCTTCACCCCAGCTGAATCAACTCGGCTTCAGCCAAACCAAGGAGTCACCACACTGAAGGAAAGGTGCCAGCTACAAAGCAAGCAAACGAGATGAGAGGGGAGCCCTTCAGCATGGGAAGGAAGAGGAAGCAGGTAGCAACAGCAGCAGCTGCCTTTTGGTTAAAGGAGCAGGAGGTTCCGCCCTCTCGCCCACCTGGGTTTCTCTCTCTGGCGCAGTGTATGGGAGGCAGCCTCACGATGGATGTATGGGAGGCACGTGCTCCCCCTCGCCACCTCAGAGTCCCTCTTTTTTTTTAAGCCTTAAAGTTTTGGATTTTTTTGATTACCCTCACCTCACCTTCTTCCTTCAATAGCGACTGTCCTCTTCCTCTTCTACTTACAAACTTTTCTACTTAAGAACCTGGTCACGGAATGAATTAAGTTCTTAAGTAGAGGTACCACTGTAGTCCTTCAAGTTCAGCGAGCCCAGTACTGTTTGTTATTTTTAATGATCGGGGCAGGCCTTCACAATTTCAATTGCACCATATTGGGAAATATGTTTCTTATGGTGGAAACTTTTCTGCATGGACTAAGTCTGAAAGGGAGAAATGCATTCATTTAAACACAAATAGAACTTACAATAAACAAGTTCTACTCAGATTTAATCATCTTAGAACGTTGTGGTGAGTGGCAAATCAGGGACTGAACGGACCAGATGGGCATGCATACAAACACACGTATATTATTCATGAGTGCCTCCATCACATGCATTTAAATATTCTGTTGTCATCCAAACACCCTCAAAACCCATAATGAAACATTGCTTTATAGTTATCTGTAATTGAGGCAAGGCAATTCAGAACTAAGAGACATGGAAGCCAAGATAGCTCATAGAAGGGGGAAATGATGATGATCCTTCAAGAACTTGAAGAACTTTCCAAGGTATAATAAACTCAAAGGTAGATCTTAATTGCATTTGGCAGGATCTTGACCTAGACTGCCTAGCAAGCCTCAGGATGGAAGAAACAGCAAAACAGACATTTTAGAAACTCAGGTCCATTTAGTCTTCTCAGTTTCAGTACCGATTGCTTGTCAAAGTACATTTCAAAGTACATATTCAAAGAATCCTGCAAAAGAGAATGTGTAGAACTTTTTTTATAACTGTAAACCAGCACCCAATTCCATTGCAGCCCAAATTGGTTTATTGTAGTACTGTATCAAAGGGGAAGGACATATCACTACCCCCACCCCCTAGAAGGCACATGAGAAAATGGAACAGGAGTACAAAGACACTATGTTTTCTGAAGGAGATAGAGTCCTATTTCACAAACATGGGTTCCCCCTCGCCTAGAAAGTTATGGTTATTAGAGTTACGGTAATCTTATAACTGCCCTTGCTTCCCAAAAACTATATTTTCTTTCTATTATCTTCTGAACATTTCTCTCAGTATCCTGTGACCTTCTAAATGTTTTATGGCTGAGCTTAAACTTTATTTTTCCCTGGGAAAAGGTGGTGGAGGAGAACATTGATTTACTTATTTGAGTCCATATTTTTTCCCTTTCCCTACTTCATCTCCTATTGAAAGCAGAGATGTGGCAATCCAATGCCACCCGACATGCATACACTTTTGGGCTTGAGCACAATATTGAAACTCACCCAGGAAAAGAGCAGGAGGGGTGTGTGTCAATCTGATTGTTCTTGCAGATATGACTGCCAATTCCAGTTCTCAACTGGAGTCCATATTATTATCACTTGTGCAATTATATTACTTAATTGATAGACACAAACACTATACAGCGGATGCTCTTAAGATGGATAACCAAAGAGTGATTTCAAAGTCTTGGAATAAGCTATGCATCCCTGATAACAAGCCCCTTCTAAAACTAAAAAAAAACTTTAAAGAATGCTCTCCAGAGCCTCTTTCTTCATAAGATACAAAGATAAAGTGTACATACCAATGAGCTGAGTTACCAAGCAATGAGAGAGAGAGAGAGAGAGAGAGAGAGAGAGAGAGAGAGAGAGAGAGAGAGAGAGAGAGAGAGAGAGGTATAATTTATCCAGCACTGGAGTAATAATAATAATAATAATTTTTTAAGTGACTCATTCTTCTAAAATACTGTAGCACAAAGTGGCTAGGATTTATTGATGTGCTTGTTCCATTATTATTCAAAACATCACCTTTGTTCTTATATGAACATTTTGTTTTGTAAAATAAAGAACAACATGGATGCGTTTGTCTCAAGTGATTTGAAGAAGAATGTGTGATGGAGCCTGCAAGTTATTTACAGTATAACTGAAGGGAGAGCTGTTTAATAAACAGACAATAGACATTGCTTCCAGAGGTCTCTTTCACATTTACAGTACAAATTGTGTCTTGATTTTGCAACATATTGCCGAGTATTTGAGGGTAGCTTTTTCCAAGAGTTTTGGGCAAATGGTCTTCCCATTTGAAGCTGACAAATATGTAGTGATTTTTCCTATGTACCCACTTAGGGTTTAATATTAATGCCTGAACCTTATAATAGCAATAGCATTTAGACTAGTTAGCAATCAAGTTTGGAGCCCAATAGCCTGTCACAAAGCAATTGCCCTCAATAAGTAATCAAATCCTTTACCATTCTTTTCATGAAAGCTGATTCTGTGCCGTGAATCCAGTATAGTGCACCTTAAAGCTAGTTATTCATCTAGTTAGAAGAAAAAGAAAATAAACTTTAATGATGATTGTTGTGGATTTTCAATGACACGTTCAAGAATAGCTAAAAACCACTTTCGATCCTAACTGAAATGCCTGTGGGCCAAATTACTATCAGAACAAATCAAGAGCATTTTCTTACAGAATGACTCTCTTCAAACAGAAAAAGAATTGCTTGAAATGAATGAGTGATCACAGTCAATGTGGCAATGTTCATTCAATTTTCAAGCCCCGAAGAATTCCTTTTGATGAAGAAGGAGCTACAACTGCTGCTTTCCAATATTCTGTACTCTGTTGATTTCTGCAGCTTAATTTTATTTCTCAATGAAACAATAGAAACATATCTTAAATAACCAATCAAAACAATAAAACATAGATGTAGGGTAGTAATAATATTGTTCATACTCAGTAAAGACATTTTTCAGGCTCCCTGTTTCACAGAAATCCCCAAGACTGCTGGAAAAACTACACCCAGAGAAATTTCACCAGTGGGTTAAAAGATTGGGGGCCTATTCACCATAGGGAGGGGGGGTACGACCCTCCTTTTTGTATTTCAAACATGGTATGGAAGGAAAACATCATAGCAATCTGTGTGAACCCTTCTTTCCCTTTCCCTTCTCTTTCCCAAAAGGGTTTTGAATTTGTTGAACCATAAACATGTTCCAGCTGAAAAAGAAGACTTTCAGATACTAGATATGGGTGCATCTAGGAGATAGTATGTTTGTGTGTGTGTGTGTGTGTATGCGTGTACAGGAGGCAGCAGTTTGCTAGGGGACCAGGAGGAACAGACCGATAACAGGAGCATTACAGTGTCATAATACAACCCATTTTTCCTTTTTTTTTTTGGTGGAAAATTTCTATTTTTTAACTCGTATATAAACAATATATTTTCTCTGAACAGAGTATCAATCGAGTCAAAATTTTATACAGCTTATAACATCCCCCACACACAATCTCCCATTTCTGCCATAATATTCTTTCTTTATATTTTTAAAATTCTATTCACCTACTACTACTTTTATAACATTTAAACAATATCACCCTTTGCCCTTAGTGCCAAATTTTCTTATTCCCTTTTCTAATTAACACCCTTTAAAAGCAGACTTTAATTCCTAATTTCTCATTTGTTATAATAAAATTCCATTTACTTTTCAATTATCTTTTCCATTTAACTTCATAAGTAATACATAATAAGCCTCCTGAAGCCTTCAGAGGGCAAAAATGGCCTTCTCCAAGATCAAAAACCAACTGGCCAGACATAGGGGAATGCCTCACGTGCCCTCCAATATGGACGTCTGCGGAGAGGGGCGGCATACAAATCCAATAAATAATAATAATAATGGCTCCTTGTGCCATCTGTGGCGTGCATGCCATAGGTTGGCCATCACAGTTGTAGGGGCTCAGATGAGAGGCAACAATTTGGCAGTCCAGGCATTCAAACCTGGAGGAAGTAATATGTGTAGAAATTGAGGGAACCTTCCAATGTAGGCACAGAAAACCTACAGAACCCTTTAAGAATAATCAGAGAATAAAACACATAATAAAGAAAATGTAGTACTAAAAGAAGAAGAAATCAGATATAGAAAAATCTCTGGATATCTTCATTACTGTTTGAAAAGTAATAGTTGTTTTTGTGCAGTACAAGAGATGCTCAGTCGCAAAAGGAGATAAAGCTTCACTTTTCATTTACAGTTCCTCAAAGGACCACAGCACATAAAAATGACTGCTAAAAATCTGGTATGCTAACAGTTCTAGGAAAATAAATTGATAAGATAAGCAAGTAGGTCAGGAGCGCAAAAACTAGCATCAGAAAGCTGGAGCAAAAACAGATTATCCATTACTTCCTGGCTGATTTCTTTTCTGAGGCGTTTATTATAGCCAGCTCTCCCAACTATCATTTTTATTGTATTTTTACATCTTCACATAGCATTTAAAAAATCTGAACGTTCAAACTGCATATTTCAGTCACTTGGCACAGTGGTCCAATTTCCTTTGGAATTTAGACATCTGCAAGAAGGAAAAGTAATGAAATAATCTCCATGATGTCACAATTTCCATGCAAGGTTGTGGGACCAAAACCAAAGGTGAAACCTGCAACATGAAACACATTTTCATCATACTTATATTACTGATAATACAACACACACCTGTAATGAACAACACAGGGCCACAGGAACTTACTTTTGATTAGAAGTCTTTCCAGTAGGGATAAACATGAGTTCTGTATAGTAGGAACATAGATCTTAAATATTCCAACATTAGATCCGCAGATGGTGACACGTCTAAATACAGTGGTCCCTCGATTTTCGCGGGTTCGAACTTCGTGAAACGGCTATACCACGGTTTTTCAAAAATATTCATTAAAAAATACTTTGCAGTTTTTTTCCCTATACCACGGTTTTCCCTGCCCGATGACGTCATACGTCATCGTCAAACTTTCGTCTGGCTTCAATAAATATTTTTTTAAATAAACTTTAATAAATAAACATGGTGAGTAATAATCTAAATGGTTGCTAAGGGAATGAGAAATTGCAGTTTAGGGGTTTAAAGTGTTAAGGGAAGGCTTGTGACACTGTTCATAGCCAAAAATAGTGTATTTACTTCTGCATCTCTACTTCGCGGAAATTCGACTTTCGCGGGCGGTCTCGGAACGTATCCCCCACGAAAATTGAGGGAACACTGTAATCTAAACTCTGCTTTCTATGATTCTCTCATATTCCATCATAACTGTAGCTGGCCTCTTTATTTTTCACCAATGTGTGGCTGGCACAATCCCTTGCTAATAGTGGACTGTAGAAAAATGTGTCCTTTTTCCAAAATGGCACTTCCCTTCTAAAGTGAATCTAAATATTTCCTAATCACTTGGGGCTATTTTGGTTCAGTTTTTTTAAAACAAATGAAATATTTGAGTATGTCACCAAGATCTTTAAGGCAATGCCACCTACCCGCTGCTTCTCTGAATACCACTGGTTCCCTTGCACCTTCTCCTTCCACAGCCTCAATTCTCCTTCTTCACTTTAACATATCATTTCCTCTGGTTCTACTCAAAGCTTTTCTGCTTTGGATGAATCAGTTCCAGCAAGGGTTGTGTATGGTGAAAAAATATCTCTATTAAATAGTTCAATTTCTAGTTTATTCTTTTCTATGCACAGCTCATCAAAATACAAGCTAAAAGAGTTGATCATGCTCTATTTCAGGCACAGAAGGGGATCCCATTTGGTGATAAAGATGGAAAGTGAAAGTAATGTACATATGTGAAGATAATATCCAACTACGCCTCCATAATTCAGTTCTGCTGCATACCCCATAAAGTTTTATTACAGATAAGAGAACACTTAGCTGCACCCACATTTTTCTTGAGTACTACGCTCCTTAGCAGCTTGTTCACAATCACTTAATGTAGGAATGGCTAACCTCTTTAAATTGAAGGACTGAATTAGCTCCAGGCAAACATTTCAGGAGCAGGCATAGTCCAAAGTGGGTGAGAAATAAACCCCGGAGGCCATCCACTTCATTTACTCTTTCTCTAGTGTTAGCCATCCCCTACTTTTGCTTATTCCTTCTGATAATTATCTTCCCTTCTGACAAGTGTCACCCACATTTTCCCCGGACCATTATGCACAGGTTTCCCAAGCACTTTCATTTGATCTAGGGAGCCTGTTTTTAAATCTCTTTGCACCAGGGGCAAATGTTTTGGATCACAGAGTTCAGTGAGATTCACTCATCCTTCCTTCCCAAGTGGGTTTATGACAGTTTGCCCCAGCCAACTTGCCGTGGCCAACATGCTGTGGGACAACTTGCTGCAGGACAAGAGTTACACTAATATCAAAGAAATGATGGAATAGAATAATTAAAGGGAAAAAAGAGGGCAGAAGGAAATGTGAATCATATAAATTAAAATGATTGATTTAGTTTTAAATAATTAAATATAATTATTAAATTGTCCTGCAGCGGGCTGTCCCATGGTGAGATGGCCATGATGAGTTGTACTTCAATAAGTTGGCCATAGAGACAAGACAAGTTGGCTCTGTGAGTTGGCTGCGGCAAATCATCCCATTCTACTCCTAAATAATAAATGTACTCCCTCCTGTAAGAAATCTCAAGAAAGACCATTTGGTTGGTCCAAATCAAAGTATTTTAGAAGATTGCCATGTGAATAGGAAATAATCTTCTCTGCAAGAGATGGAAGGTTTATAGAGTCTAGGGCAGTGATGGTGAACCTTTTTTTCCTTGGGTAACGAAAGAGCATGAATGCAAGCTATCACACATGCATGAGTGCCCACACCCATAATTCAATGCCCGGGGAGGGCCAAAGCAGCTTCCCCTGCCCCCCGGAGGCCCCCCGGAGGCCGGAAACAGCCTGTCTCCCAACTTCTGGTGGGCTTAGTAGGCTCATGTTTCACCCTCCCAAGCTCCAAAGGCTTCCCTGGAGCAGGGGAGGGTAAAAATGTGCTCTCCCATCCCCCTGGAGGCTCTCTGGAAGCCAAAAATGCCCTCACAGAGCTTCTGTGTGAGCCAAAAATTAGCTGGCCAACACACACATGCACACTGGAGCTGAACTAAGGCAATGGCTCACGTGTCAGCAGACATGGCTTCATGTGACACCTGTGGCACCCATGCCATAGGTTCGCCATCACTGCTCTAGGGAGTTGGCAGAGAACCTGAGAAGAATAGCAATAGCAATAGCTCTTAGATTTGTATGCCTCTTCATAGTGCTTTACAGCCCTCTCTAAGTGGTTTACAGGGCCAGCATATTGCCCCCCAAAATCTGGGTCCTCATTTTACTGATCTTGGAAGGATAGAAGGCTGAGTCAATCTTAAGATCATCAGGATCAAACTGCTGGCACCAGTTATTCAGCAAAAGGAGCCTGCAGTACTGCATTCCCACCACTGCACCACCATGGCTCAATTGTTGGTGTAAGAACAGTGCTTCTCAATTATTATATTGTTATGTGTGTCCCCCCCGCAGGAAGAAGTAAACATTTCACGCCCCCAACTCTCTGCCAATGTGCCTCTCGTGGTCCGCCCTGCCAATCTGCCACCCCAAATTGCACCCCACAGTGAGTCCTATCTAACTTTTGTCCTTGTTCCTTGGTATTGTGTATAGGGAGCCTGTTCTATAAGAAAATGTCTCACGAGTTTGAGAAGTTTGATTGAACTCGCAAAATGTTTTTTTTTCAGATAAGTGGCAACTCTGTCTACGCACACCAAGAAGCCACGGGCATTTTGAAAACATCCCCTGGGTTTATACATGGCCATCATGAGTAGTTATGGTTTGTGGATAGCTTGCTATTGAGTGTTTCCTGTTGTGTGTTCTTTAAGCATTTGAAGACTCAAAGTGAGAAGCAGCTGAAGTGCTTCTTGAATTCATTCCAGAAGGGTGGTGGTTAAAAAAAAGGAAATAAATATTTTTAACATATTATCTCAGATAAGGACATCCAGAAGCTGGGTCTATATTTTCCAAATCAATTTTACACCCACCCAGTAGTTGTTCAAGTTCTATATGATTCACAGCTCTGGCCTCCTTCAAGTCAGCACCCTCCCCCCCAATTCAAACAATAGTCAGAACAGGGGGAGAGTTATGATCAAAGCAGGAAATATTTAACAGTGTCCAGCAAAACAGTGCAAAGTCCTTATGTACAAAGAGGCAGGCTAGAATCAGCAAGGCAAGACAAGACAAGACTGAAGCTTCAGCAAAGGAAAACAAAATAAAATAAAAAGGCAGCAAGAATTAGGATGCTGGTTAACACCTTGGACAGCTCCGAGGGGAGTTCGGTCTAACAGGAGGAAAACTTAAAACGTGATGCCAGCAATAGATGGGAAGGCAATTTGTTGTCTTCTTCAGGTAGACCTCTGCTGAATTGATGATGCCCATTACAGTGCGGAAAAATTATCCTGCGTTTTCTGCTAACTGCTGAAAGAAAAGCACTTTCTGCAATTTCTTTTGAAGGAAAAGAGCATTTCCTGAGGTTCTCCAAGATAGTTTGTGGTCCTTGTTATCTTTTTTTTTTTGGTTAAGGGTGGCTGAATGGTGCATTGTGTAAAACATCTCTTCAGGGGTCTTGAACCACCTTAAGGAAGACCTTCCAAGAGAACTTTGCAAATGGAAAGGATGAGCATTCATGGGAGTGTCAAAGTGCTGGATTGTATAACTGATGCCTTTCCTTCTGCCACCCACTGTGATCTCAAAAATCCCACTGAGAAAAACCTGAAAATAATGTTCAAACATTTGAAAATAGACAGGAAGAAAAAAGAATCTTCCTTCTGTTGTGAGTGGTCCCCAACCGGATCAGTTAGTCACAGATTCTGAGGAGGATGAACAGGGTCCGTTTTGGTACCCTAGGTCAGTGTACTTGACTACTGAGTCAGATAGTGAGTGCGAGGGAGAGTTGGAACCTGAGAAACTTGGGGAACCTCCAGAGACTGTAGAAACCCCAAGGATGGTAATGTCTGACTCAGAGGAGGATGAGGACATTGAGGATCAGGAGCCCCTATTAGATCCCATGTCAGAAGGTTTAGAAGCAGACAGGAACACCTTTATGGGAAAATGTTCTAGAAAATAGTATATGGAGAAAAGTCTAGATAGCTATAGCTCAAGGAAACAATTGACCACACCCAGTCTGTATATAAGGGAGGGTTTCTAGATAAAGAGGCATGGAATTGCAACGTTCATCATGGTGGAAGACTCAGATCTGGAGTTCCAGAACTGCTGTGCTGAGAAACTGCTGTGGCTCCTTTAAGAGCCATGTAGAGATGCTGATGAATGAGAAAGAAAAGAAACCTGGACATCTGTAAGTGTATGTGTGTGATTACAGACTTTATCTGAAGGAAGAATGTGCTAATTAGATCTTCCTATTGACTGCCAGCCGCTTGTTATCTCTTGGCCAAGTTGAGCGGGGCCTCTGCCAACATGAACTGAAAAATCTGATCCTGTCTGTACAAAGCATCTTTTACTATATAAAAGTGTTTGAATTGAATCTTTTTATCATGGGGCTTCTTTGTTCCGATCCAGTAGGCCCAAAGCAGACCACATTCCTAGGAGAATAACTTCTAAAGAAATTCCAAGGCAGATTTTAGCCAAACTTTATTGGTCCTAAAGCTTAACAATAGAAGGATTGCCTTAGACAGAACTGGAATTTATTATTATTATTATTTATTATTACTTATTAGATTTGTATGCCACCCCTCTCCGAAGACTCGGGGCGGCTCACAACAATAAAAACAATATTGTAGCAAAACAAATCTAATATTAAAAGAAGCATATAAAACCCTATCATATATTTAAAAACCAAACAGCACATTCATACCAAACATGAAACAAAATATAAAGAAGCCTGGGGGAAAGGTGTCTCAACTCCCCCATGCCTGGGGGTATAAGTGAGTCTTGAGTAATTTACGAAAGACAAGGAGGGTGGGGGCAGTTCTAATCTCCGGGGGAAGTTGATTCTAGAGGGCTGGGGCCACCACAGAGAAGGCTCTTCCCCTGGGGGCCGCCAAATTACATTGTTTAGTCGACGGGACCCAGAGAAGGCCAACTCTGTGGGACCTTATCGGCCTCTGGGATTCATGTGCTAGAAGGCGGTTCTGGAGGTACTCTGGTCCAATGCCATGTAGGGCTTTAAAGGTCATAACCAATACTTTGAATATTGAATCTGTACTAGAACCAGCTTTTTTTTTAAAAAAAAACCCAATGTACTCAATGCCAATTCTCTAAAAGTTAATTGTTGCTAATCCTAATTCAATACTCTTACAGCAACAGAAAGTTTGGAATAATTCACCCCTCCCATACACATTTTTTTTAAAAAAAAGAATAATTGAACTGTTCCTTCAATTTGAATATAGCAAATATGACATGCCTCAGGCAGGGGAAATTTACAAAACACCAAATTAAGCAAATACTCGCAAGGCAGACTGCCATAAAAGACACACTTGGTCACTAATTATGGCATCAATTATATATAATTAATCATTAGCATGACTAAATAATGTATTAAAAATTCTTCTAGGCAAATAGCCAAAACGGTGCTAAAGAGATCAGCAGATTTGTGTGAAAGCAACTAATTTTATCCTAAGACTTGGTATTTAAATAACGTTGGTGCCAAAATAAGCAGTAGAATGTAAAGAATTTGTTTGAAAAAAAATGACTACACTGAATTGGGAAGTGATATCAAACAAATGTCTTTGCTGTTGCAAATAAAAATCTAACTAGTTGATCTAACTAGCACGCAGAGTCTCTGGGCATGCAAGATTCTGGTTCACTGGCCACTGGTCTTCACAGATGTGGGAGCACCATAAACTGCAAGAACAGCCACCCAATGCGCATGCACCCTCTGGGAAGATGATCTTCCTGTTTCTGGCACGCACATGTGCACTGACCACCTGGTCTTCCAGTCTCAGATGCACATCAGTGCATGAAGGCCAGCTGGCCAGTGTGCACATGCATGCCAGAAACAAAATCATCTTTCTGGTGCGCACATGCGCACTGGGTGGCTGCTCTTCTGGATTCTAGCACGCACATGTATGTGATTGTGCTCTCATTTTGGCACTTGGTGCCAAAAAATTTTGCCAACACTGATGGGAAGGAAAGGATGCACCTATTTCATGTTCCCTTGTCATAATTAACCTATTTTTCAAAGCATCAGAAGTTAGGACAAGAAGTAATGAATGGGAACTAATCAAGGAGAGAAGCAACCTAGAACTAAGGAGAAATTTCCAAAAGGTGAGAACAACTAATCAGTGGAACACTTGCCTTCAGACGTAGTGGGTGCTTCATGAGTTGAGATTTTTAAGAAGAGACTGGACTTAAGAAGAGTCTGAAATGGTATAAGGCAGTGATGGCTAATCTTTGCCGGACTGAGTGCCCAAAGCATGCGTGCGTGCCGAACCCCTAAAATACAATGTGCATGTGACCACTACACATGTGACTCACCCTGTGCATTTGCCTTGGCCCTATGCATGCATGTTTGGCCCCCCTCCACACCCCATGCCCTCTACATGCACACATAGGGCCCCGTACATAGCCCTGCCACACATGCATGTGCAACAGACCTGAAGACCAGCTGGCTGGCAGGAGGGTTGCATGCATGCGTGGCGGAACTGAACTTGGGCGATGGCTCATGTGCCATCATAGTGTTGGACTAGAAGTCCTCCAAGTTCCCTTCCCATTTAAATATCTGTTATCCTTTTCTGTGAATGAAATTCATTATTGTGACACTCTAGTGCCACATTTCCTGTTTCTGATGGTCAGTTGTTATTGCATCTGAATTAATTTAGTTGCCCAATTGAAGCTACGGTTAACTGTGTATTTATTGTGAAATTAAGGAGTTTTCATCACGCCTTCTGACTGTTAGGAGTTGTTCATGTATGTGCTCTGCTAGTGTGCTGCCTTCTCCAGTAATGTTATTTTTATTTTATTTATTTATTTGTCAAACAAGTATAGTATTATAGTACATATTAACATAACATAAGTAGAACATAGTAATAGAATGATAATAAGACAGTAGGACAGGGACATTAGGCACAAAAGTGCACTTATACAGGCCCCTTACAGACCTCTTAGAAAAGTGGAGAGGTCTATTGTAGATAATGTAAGGTTGAAGATTTTGGGACTGGGGGAAGAAACAACAGAGTCAGGTAATGAGTTCCAGGTGGTGATCACTCTATTGCTGAAATCATATTTTCTGCAGTCAAGTTTGGAGCGATTTACATTCAGTTTGTATCTATTACGTGCTCTTGTGTTGTTGTTGTTAAAGGTGAAGTAGCCACTGACAGGGAGTACATTATGATGTATGATTTTATGAACAACAGTTAAATCAGTTCGGAGGCGACATAGTTGTAAATTTTCTAGATGTACCGGTAGTATTTGAAGTCTGGAGGAGTAGGGTAATTTGTTACGTGAGGAAGAGTGAAAGACTCTTCTTGTGAAGTATTTCTGGACTCCTTCAATTGTATTAATGTCTGTTATATATTTGACATGCTCCTTGCAACTCACAGTGTCAAAAAATGCCCCAAAAGTATAGCTTCTGACTCTCCCCCAAGTGATCTGCCTTGGAGACAAGAAAGCCCAGGATGCATCTGCATGCGGAAATAGATGCCTGCAGCTAAAACAGGATATGCATGCTAAAGCATGAACAAGAATGGGTTGCACTGTACTTTGAAGGAACTGTGTGCTGAAAATTAACATGTTGAGAAAAATAAAATAAAATCCTTATAGCACCACTATTTCCCAGGGAAATATATAGTCTATTGTCTATACTATCGGTACATCTAGAAGGAGGCGAAACAGATAATATATGCTGCTAAAGCCTCAAAAGAGGAAGAAATTGCCAAATCTGTAAAGAAGGGGGATAAAACCTTCTTCAGATATATTAATGATAAGAAGAAGAAAAACTGCGGCATCACGAAGCTTAGTACCGGGAATAATACATGCATTAATGGGAATAAGGAGATCGCTGACCATTTCAATAGCTACTTCTGTTCAGTTTTCTCAAAAGACACCTTACAAAATAATACTATAGAGGGATATAGCATTGCTTCCAGCTGTACGGATTCAGCTCCAGTGATCTTAGAAGCCGATGTCTTAGAAGAACTTGAACGATTAAAGATAAATAAAGCAATGGGTCCAGATGGCATCCACCCCAGAGTTCTTAAAGAACTCAGATCTGTCATTGCTACCCCCCTGACTGATTTGTTTAACCAATCCTTGTTAACAGGAGAAGTTCCTGAGGATTGGAGAATGGCCAGTGTTGTGCCTATTCACAAGAAGGGCAGTAGAGAAGAAGCTGGTAACTACAGGCCAGTTAGCTTGACATCAGTTGTAGTTAAAATGATGGAGACTCTACTCAAAAAGAGGATAAATCAGCACCTAAAAAACAATAACTTATTAGACCCAAATCAGCATGGCTTTACTGAAGGCAAATCATGTCAGACTAATCTCATTGATTTCTTTGACTATGTCACAAAGGTGTTGGATGAAGGTGGTGCCGTGGATATTGCCTACCTGGACTTCAGCAAAGCCTTTGATACGGTTCCACATAAAGAGCTGATAGATAAATTAGTGAAGATTGGACTTAATCCCTGGATAGTTCAATGGATTTGCAGCTGGCTGAAGCGTAGACATCAGAGAGTTATTGTTAATGGCGAGTATTCTGAGCAGAGTCAGGTTACAAGCGGTGTGCCACAAGGATCTGTTCTGGGTCCTATTCTTTTTAATATATTTGTGAGTGACATAGGGGAAGGTTTGGTAGGGAAGGTTTGCCTATTTGCCGATGACTCTAAAGTGTGCAATAGGGTTGATATTCCTGGAGGCGTCTGTAATATGGTAAATGATTTAGCTTTACTAGATAAATGGTCTAAGCAATGGAAACTGCAGTTTAATGTTTCCAAATGTAAAATAATGCACTTGGGGAAAAGGAATCCTCAATTTGAGTATTGTATTGGCAGTTCAGTGTTGGCAAATACTTCAAAAGAAAAGGATTTAGGGGTAGTGATTTCTGACAGTCTCAAAATGGGTGAACAGTGCAGTCAGGCGGTAGGGAAAGCAAGTAGGATGCTTGGCTGCATAGCTAGAGGTATAACAAGCAGGAAGAGGGAGATTATGATCCCACTATATAGAATGCTGGTGAGACCACATTTGGAATACTGTGTTCAGTTCTGGAGACCTCACCTACAAAAAGATATTGACAAAATTGAATGGGTCCAAAGACGGGCTACAAGAATGGTGGAAGGTCTTAAGCATAAAACGTATCAGGAAAGACTTAATGAACTCAATTTGTATAGTCTGGAGGACAGAAGGAAAAGGGGGGACATGATCGAAACATTTAAATATATTAAAGGGTTAAATAAGGTCCAGGAGGGAAGTGTTTTTAATAGGAAAGTGAACACAAGAACAAGGGGACACAATCTGAAGTTAGTTGGGGGAAAGATCAAAAGGAACATGAGAAAATATTATTTTACTGAAAGAGTAGTAGATCCTTGGAACAAACTTCCAGCAGATGTGGTAGATAAATCCACAGTAACTGAATTTAAACATGCCTGGGATAAACATATATCCATCCTAAGATAAAATACAGAAAATAGTATAAGGGCAGACTAGATGGACCATGAGGTCTTTTTCTGCCGTCAGACTTCTATGTTTCTATGTTTCTATTGTGTGCTGTGTAGCGGATTAGTTTTGAGAGGCGGAGGGGGGGGATCAAGGATGTTCATCAGTGCTGAGCTTTGACTTCCCGATACATCAAAAAAAGAGAAAAAGATTGCCCTATCAGGACAGTGCCCTCAAAGTACACAAGGAGAGCAAACCTATTATTGGTACTCAGCAGGGGTGGGTTCCACTTACCTGCCCTACCGGTTCACATCGCAATGGAAGTGCATGTTTTGCACCCTGTTACTGTTCTGTCAGGCTCTCTGGTAGAATCCTCCCAAAAATTCACAGGTACAAATTTCAGACACACACACTTTTGAAAATTCAAAACAATGTTCTTTATAATGAAAATTCACTTAAACCAAGCCCTCTTTTGGTATAGCAAAGAGCACTCGTCTCCAAACAAACTGGTAATTTGTACAAGTCCCTTATCAGTTCTGTGATACTTAGCTTGCAGCTGTGAGGCAATTCACAGTCCTTCTTCTTTCACAAAGTGACACACACTTTGCTCTGGTTTAGTTTCAAAGCAGGGAAAAATCAGCACACAAAAAGTCAAAGTCAGTAAAGCAGTCACAAAACACAACGATCAGATAATCCTCCACAATGGCCAAACCCACAGGCTGCTATTTATAGCAGCCTCACTAATTACCACAGCCCCACCCAACCACAGGTGGCCTCATTTTCTTTGATAATAATCTCTCAGTTGTTGTTGCCTATGCATCGCTCTCCTCATGCGTGGCTGTATCATTAACTCTTGTTCTGAATCCAAGGAGGAGCTAGATAATTGATCTCCTTCTGAGCTGTCTGCCGCACTCTCCTCCTTCCTGTCACTCATGTCTTCTTGGTCAGAGGAGCCTTCATCATCAGATTCCACTGGGGGCAAAACAGGCCTGCAGCATGTGGATGTCTCCCCCACATCCACAGTCCTTGGGGCAGGAGCAGGGCCAGAGCTAACCAGAACAGTTACGTTCTGCAAAACATTCGGAAATGACCCTTTGTACATGAGGAGAAGCCTTTGCGCATGCACAGAAGGTGGGATTTCTTTGCAACCCATGGCAACTGGAGGGCCAGCTCAGGAGCATGGACCACCAGTAATTGCCGCCAGTTCGGCAAGTGGCGGTAAATTTCCAGTACCCGGCAGCAATTCCATAGTTGTTAGCCAAAACCCACCTCAATTCAAGCCATTCTAGACTTGGTACCTCCCAATTCTAAGCCTTGGTAAGATAAGGGGTTGCCTTCAACTCTCTTCACCAGCCTATCTCGCCCCCATCTCTAGCTTTTTTGACTGCCCCGCACCCTGCCTTAGGAGTCATTAGAAGAAGCTTGCTGCCTTCTGTGCTTCACACAAAGAGGAACCAATGATGGTGATGACGATGTATCCTGCCTTGTGAGGTGGCAAGCAACCCCAGAACCATGCAGGCTTCTTGGTGTGTGTTATTTATTTTTAGTCACATCACGCTTTTGAAGATCAGTGTCAGACAGATCCAGTTCTGAGCTCCAACAGAAATTGCCTTTAAAAGGACAATTGAAATGTTCCAGTTTCTGATTCGAAAATGGTGACAGATGAAGTTATATTTTATGAGGGGAAAAGAAAAAGGCAAACAGCATCTTAGGGACCTTTTCCCCCGCTCCCTGCTATTTCTTCTTCAATTCCTCAGAATTGGGAAAGGTGTGAAGGGATTACTATGAAAAGCTAAGTGATACTATAGTTTTGTGATTGGCTTAGTTTTCCTTTCCTTGAATCTTAATATAGAGGCAGGTGCCCGTTAAGATATTCCACCTTTAGAGAGTTGATTCCAAATGTTTTATGGAAAATTGGGCAATAAAGGGATTGCTTTACACATTAAGCTAAAATTAAAATAATTTATAAGCTCTGGAATTCATCTGGAATATCAGTGGAGCCATTGCGGTCGTAAAGTACTTGTTTTTACAATGTATTTATTAAATTTATTTGCTGCTCATCTATTTTGAAATGACTCTGTGTGGCTCATAGCATTAAAATAATAAAAGGTAAGTATTTCTAAAACAGTAAAAATGAAAATTGTAATGAAAAATAGAATTATAGTCAAAAGACGGAGGGGGGGGCAGATGTGTGCACGGGGGAGGGGAAGTGGGATTAATTCATCAACCATTTCCATCAACCATTTATTTATATCTTAGTACAGTGGTATCTCTACCTATGAACTTAATTCTTTCCCTGACCAGGTTCTTAAGTAGAAAAGTTTGTAAGACAAAGCAATTTTTCCCATAGGAATCAATGTAAAAGCAAATAATGCATGTGATTGGGGATACCACAGGGAGAGTGGAGGCCCTGTTTCCTCCCAGGAGATTCCTAGAGAGGCCCCACAGAGGCTTCTCCCCGCCTTTTCTGGTCCTGTTTCCTCTTAGGAGATTCGTAGAGAGGCCCCACGGAGGCTTCTCCCTGCCTTTTCCGGTTACAGTTTCGCAGGCTTGAGTTTGTAAGTAGAAAATGGGTCTTGAGAAGAGGCAAAAAAATCTTGAACACCTGGTTCTTATCTAGAAAAGTTTGTAAGTAGAGGCATTCTTAGGTAAAGGTGTTCTGCCACTGTATATCTTAGTATAGATTATGACTTATATTCAGTAAATCATTCCTTCATTATACATACAGGCCATGCATTATGCAGGCATGTTTGGTCAACATATGAATTGAGGTTTAACTCTCTTAATAACAATGAAGGACTCTGAGTATTTCTTATTTGATCCCAGAAGTATCTAACAGGGAAACTGAAATTATGAAACCAGCAGGGAAGAAGTACATATTGGTCTGGTGTGAATCTGTAGGATTTACAAATTGTGTTCAAAGTGTATCATGTTTGCATGCATATAAATAAAGTATATGAGGGAATGATTACAATGTATGCTTGATTGACTATTTAACATTGCTTAGGAGAAAGTGATCCCATTATATCCGAAGCCTGCATGGAAGGAAATGACAAATATTTGAGTCCAAGGAAGAGAACGTGAATTGCCCACTGGCATATAGGTCTGGCAACAGGATCTGCTGGTTCAATAAAGCCATGGATTCCTTTTTCCATCACTTTTTATATTTATCTCAGAGCCTGTAAGATAACAAGGAAAAAGAAATTAATTTATGAGCCAAATTCTTAAGAACTACACTCTGAATATTTGAAAAGATTAAATTATGCAACAAGTTGAATTAATTATTTGTCTTTTGGCAATCTCATATGTACGTTTGCATTGTACAATTTTAATCAACCTACTTTGGATCACTTTGAAGAATCTGAATTAGAGTAACAGCTCATGTATGAAAATGTAAAATGCCTAACATTCAATGGATGGAGTAAACATCCCTCTGCACATGTACCATATCCTCTGGGTATTCAAACATGAAAGATCAAATCCATACATAAATTAAGTGGGGCCATTTGACATTTCAAACAATCCCCAATTGCTTTGCCTTGTTACTTACCAGGGCATGAGTAATTTAGAAAATAACAACAGATTATTAACTTGTTAGCTAAATTAATTGAAATGTAAATTTTTAAAAAGTTGTTTCCAATTACCCTGCATTTTATTACACATAAAATGTGTTGAACCCATAGGTTTAACACAAATAATTTTCATGTGCTTTTAGTAGTAATGCTAAGTCATCTTTTTTCCCATGTATCATATAGAATGGTACCATTTCTCCTCTCCTCACAGATTTGGGTTTCAAATAAAAACCAGGAGGATTACAATCTTAAAGGAATTTAACTTGTAGTAAACTGGTTTTAGGGAAACCCATAGAGGGAGTCTTTGACTGATGACCATTCGTTTAGTGACTGTTCAAAGTTACAACAACACTGAAAAAGAAGAAGACTTAGACTGGTCCTTGTATTTATGATTATCAGCGAGTCACCACAGTTACATGATCAAAACCTGTACAATTGGCAACTGGCATGTATTTTTGATAGTTGCAGTATCCCAGAGTCACATGATCACCACTTTTGAGTTTCACAGCTGGTTTCCAATACACAAAGTCAGTGGAAATTGACTTAACAACCACATGGTTCACTTAACAACCATGGTCATTCACTTAACGACCATGGCAAAAAGGTGGTAAAATCTGGTGTAACTCACTCAATGACTGCCTTGCTTCCTGTCCCAAATGTAGCAGTATGCCGAGGATTAGCTGTATTCAATTTTGGATTGGTTGAACATTTCAAATAGAAAAGAGGCATTAGAAGGTCATGCTTGACATGCTTCTTGCTGGTACTTGGATGTTCTGAAGAGCAAACTTAGAGGAGAAGAACTGTAATTTAAGAAGACAGCAGGTCCCAACTTAATTTGAACTAATGCACTATGCCTCGAACGAAAAAGAAGAGCAAGAAACAAGACATGCTAAAAAATTCTACCACAGATCCTTTGGGGAGCGAAAATCAGATGTTCACACAGTCACATTGTGTTTCCAGAAAGGACCTCACAAAAAGCAGCTAATGGATGGAAAAAAATTCAATGCTTCGTGTCTCCCGAAAACTTATTTTCAGTAGTATCTGAGAAAAAGGCCTTTCTTGAAGATCTGAAGCCCTGGATTATTGATCAGAAATAAGTATAAATTGAAAAAAATCCTAATACAATAAATAATCAATTTACAACAGTTCATTTAGTGACCATTTGAAGTTACGACGGCCCTGAAAAATGTGACTTATAATCATTTTTCATACTTGCAACCTTCCTGAAATTCAAACACTTGAAAATGACTCATATTTATGAGGATTCCAGTGCCCCCAAAGTCATGAGATGACCTTTTGTGACCTTCTGACAAGCAAAGTATCAATGGGGAACCCAAATTCACATAACAATCATGTTACTAACTTAACAACTGCAGTGATTCACTTATTAACTGTGACAAAGAAGATTGTAAAATGGGACAAACATTATCACTTAACGAGGGGTGGGCTACCATTCCCGGTCCTACCGGAACAGGCCAGGAGTGCGCATCTGCTGCAAGATTCGGCTTCTGCGCATGCGCAGAAGCCGAATCTCATGCAAAAATATGTGTGCTATTTCTGGGTTTTTTTTTTGCTTCTGTGCATGTCGAAAACACCTGGAAAATGGACAGAAGAGCTGCTGGTCGCTCTGACATGATCGGCAAAACAAGGTAAGGACTGCTGGTCCATTCCTGTCCACTCATCTGCACAGCGCGGTGGAGGGGCAAGCTGACAGATCTGCCTCCACCGCGCTGTGAGCCCTCGCCATGCCTTGAGCCCCTGCTGCTTCCATGAGTGGCCTGCCCACTCTGCCGCGAGTGGCGGCTCTGCTGGCTTGCCCCTCCACCACACCATGGGCCCCTGCCGTGCCAGGAGCCCCCACCACACTATGAGCCCCCACCACCCCCAGCACCATCACAAGCAGCCTGCCCGCACTGCCGCGAGTGGCTGCTCTGTCAGTTCACCCCTCCAACATGCCGTGAGCCCCCCACACACTGCCTGCTCACCACTGCCTGCCCCACGCATCTCTTGTAGTGCCTTACCCCCTGCTCTGCCAGGCCGCTGCCCATCGTGCCACACTGTGAGCAGCCTGCCTGGCCCTTACCTTGCTGCAGCGACCTCCTGCATGGGCGCTGAGAACATGCAGGCCGGGTGGCCCTGAACTCTGGCCATGCAGCCTGTTCTGTGCTCTCCTGCACCACAAGCATCTCTCTCCTGCACCACATGAGAGAAGGTGCATGGCCAGAGAGCTCAGACAGGCTGGTTTTGCCAGCTGCCACTCTAGGTGCCACAGTGAGATTGCAGCAGCCAGAATCTCATGCATGGACATCTTTCCAGCAGCAAAATTTGCCAGTTTCTTTGATTTTGTGCATGCGCAGAAGCAGAAAAACTGGTAGTTTTTTTACCTAAATAATACCTGTTGTGCATGCATGGTGCATGCACACCTGGCAGCAACCAGAGTGAGCCTACGCACTCCGTTTTCCCTGGGGGAACAGCGCTTCCATCTGTTCTGGCTGGTGCCCATCACTGCACTTAACAACAGAAATTTTGGGCTCAGTTGTGGTTGTAAGTCTAGCAGCACCTGTACCTTACTCATTTAGGGCTTTATCAGTTTAAAAAACTAGCCAAAAACTAGTGGACAGTAAAGAGTTTTTGTGCTAAAAAAATGCCCATATATTCTATAGAATCATTTTTCAGCCTGCAATCTGGCATTTGAACATTTTCCAGCTATACATACATAAAAAGAATTAATGTGCTTGTTTTTCTTCTAGTTTAGGCATCTGTTATTGTAGTCAGATTTGTTCAACATAATCACAAATTCACTTTGTTGTCAGACTCGATTAAGATCGGTTTACATTTGTAATGGAATGTGAGAATAACCTTGGAGGACGGGCGGAAAAGCTGCAGCCTGGACAACATTCTGCTGAATTAAATCTTGAGTCCAAAGAAGCATTGAGAGTGGAGAAAGCATCCCATAAGGGACCCTACCTAGATATCTGAAAAGTAAAGGCGAGGAGGGATGGTGGGAGTTATTTCAGATTTGCAAGATTCTGTGATTATAACCTTACATTAAAGATAGTATTAGTACAGTGGTACCTCATCATACGAACTAAATTGGTTCCAGGAGGAGGTTCGTAAGGTGAAAAGTTTGTAAGATGAAACAATGTTTCCCATAGGAATCAATGTAAAAGCAAATAATGCGTGCAAATCCTTCAGGAAAATCCCAAACTTTAGAAGGGAGGCAAACAGAGGGCAGGGAGGAGCAGCTAAAAGGGGCGAGTGGAAGAAGCAAGGCTAGGCTAAGTGGGAAGGAAGAAAGGCAAGGGGAGCGCCCCTCCCTTTGCTTTCTTCAAAAGACACCATTTCAGTTTTTTTGCAAACACGTTGTTCTCTGCAAAATGTTTCCTACTCCAAGCAGCCCCTCCCTTTTCTTTCTTCAAAAAAGGGGAAAAAAAGAAACCCCTTCATCCCAGCAGCAGCTGCTTGGGTTCGTAAGGTGAAAATAGTTCGGAAGAAGAGGTAAAAAAATCTTAAACACGGGGTTCGTATCTTGAAAAGTTCGTTAGAAGAGGCGTTTGTAAGATGAGGTACCACTGTACTCATAATTTCCTGTTTGCATTACCTAAAAGGGCTGCCATTATCTTTGCTCAGGTAAAATTTTTACTACCTGAAATTGGACCTGTGAAAATGGAAATGGGCAAATTTAGGTTATATTGGCTTGCTTCACTGCACACATTTCATCAAGGGCTCACTCTGACAACTTGAGAAGTTTGAATATGCATGGACATTCTGTTACAGCTCATCCATTAAAAAAAAAATAGTTCATTCCAAAATTTTGATACGCTTCTCCTCCTACCCCTATGCTTCTGACTTTTCCTGTTGTTTTTCCAAGGAAAGTTCTCATTGACAGAAGGAAACAAAAGCACTGTCTGCAAAGTGGAAGCAGTTTTGTTGGTTATAATGGTTTGTTCCAAAATGTTCATATTATCTACCTGCCACCCGTATGCTTATGACTGCTTTTGCAGGAAAGTTCTTGTTGGCAAAAGTAAGATGGAGACAAGTTTGGTAGGAACAAAAATTGATCTGCAACATGAAGAATATTCCTCAGTTCCTTCCTCTTGGTGTACTTCTTTTATCCCCGGCAACACTAAGGGAGGAGAAAGAAGGCAGTGGACGTTAGCTGCTGCATTTCTCAGCCATCTCTTCACTCTGCGTACCCATGAAATACGGAAGGGAAATTTGCTGATCAAATCTGTGAGCAATTTTCAATTTTGCCGGCCTAGCACATAGTTGATTGGTGAATCGCCCAGAGATTGAAATGCCAGCAGATAATTTACACCCAGGAATATGGTTACTGTGTGAAAGCTGTGAAGGTCAGGTTGACTATCTGCAATTACTGTTTTGGTGCTTTCCGCTTGCTGCTGACGAGGCAGTATCCCAACCTAACACCAAGGCTGAATGCCGTTACTCAACAGCAAACCGATCCGCGGTTCTGAGCAGCAGGTTCAAATTTGGAAAATTGATCATCCGTGAAGCAATAAGTGGAATCTACAATGTCTCTACAACAAACACGAGTAACTTGTGCTGGGATTCCCTAAGTTGTGGATTGCTATATAATTATTTCAAATGTATATTGATGGCCCAACACCAAAGGGCAGTGGACGGTTCAACAATCTGTTTGTGGAGCAGAGGATGTATCACTTGGCACTCATTTCAAATGCCGATCATGGTTCAATGATTTGGTGCCTGCTATTTGTGTGTAATACTGCGGAGAGAAAAGTGGTACCTTCAGTTAAAAAAGCTATTCCGCTGTAGGTCATAATTAACCAAAATACTGGCAGTTTTAGAAGCAAGCCAAAGGCCCTCTAAGTCAAGTTGAGTTCAGATACTGAAAAAAAAAATATTCCAGAAGACTATGATTATATGTAAAGCATTTGAAAGTGAGGCTTTATCAAACAGACATGAGCCAGGTTATCTTTTTGATGTGTTAAAGCAATTGTGACCCCAGGAAAGCTTTATGTATTGTTTATTAAATTTATAAGCTCCCCATCTCACTTTGAAGCGACTTTGTTTGAAGATTGTGGAAGCAGATGTAAAAAAACATTGAATATTAAAGTGAACAAGTATGAAGTAATTTAAAGGTGGGTGGTTTCGGTTTCACTTGCTTGCCCATGCGCCACTCACTCACCTCCAGCTGTGAGGCCTGGTTTCTAACAGGCCACAGATCAGTCCGTGACTTGGAGGTTGGGGACCCATGCTACAAAGGTCAAAGAACTGACTAAGAACTTGAATCAGATCTGGAAGCAAATCAAATGTTAGCTTATGTAGATTGTCCTTGACCTATGATCACAATTGAGCCCAAAATTTCTGTTGTTAGATGATATTTTTGTTCAAGTGAATTTTGCCCCATTTTATGGCCTTCTTTGGCTCAGTCATTAAGTGAATCACTATGGTTGATAAATTAGTGTAACATGGTTTTTAAGGGAATCTGGCTTCCCCATTGACTTTCTTTCTCAGAAGGACACAAAAGAGGATCACATGACCTTGGGACAAAGCAACTGTTGTCACACATCTGAATTTTGATCCCATGGTCATGGGGGTGCTACAAAGGTTTTTTTAAACTGTGACAAACTGTATAATTCATTTAGTGGGTATACACATATTAAAATACATAATGAAGGTTGTAGAGGATATACTCATAGTAAAATATATCTAAGAAAGAAGAGAAGTTATAGGAATAAAACACATCAATGAAAGGATAGAAGAAGAGTTATAGGAATAGAAGAAAGGTATAGGAGATATAGGAGAGCAATAGGACAGGGGACAGAAGGCACTCTAGTGCACTTGTACTCATGATCCAGGAAAGGGCACAACTGACTCACAACACAAAGTTGTGCAAATGCCCTCCTAGCCACAACTGCCCCCAAAGTTGGACACCATTGCTTGCGTGCCATTACTTCAAAGGTTATTTGTGGCTATTTCTGGGTAAGTCTAGAAAACATGACCACTAGGATAGTTCTGTCAACAAAACAAAGCAGCTGCACATGCACGGAAAGGGGAAGAGAGATAGGGAGAGAATTGAAAGCAACTCTGCATTGGGGAATGCAGATGTTTTAAAACTGAAGAGGAATTTTGGGCTTGCCTTGTGTTTTTTCAAAAGCACCACTTTTGAATACTTTGCATAGCCTACTATTTGGAATTGAGAAAGAAGTTGCCTTTGAATTTTAGGTGTCGTATAATTATTTGGACAATCTATAAATCTCACTGGTGGATGGTTGCACAACACGCTGAGCATGATTCACATTTAGTTTTATCTTGTCTCTTCTCACTAAAACTAGCAGAACTTAAGTTCCACTGATTTTAGTGGATTGATTCTAATTAGAATTAAATTGGATTGGACATCCTTGGTGACCACAAATGCTCAGTCTTACACATTGGCAAAAATAATCAGAACCCCAAACAGTGTTCTCTCTAAAAATTTTTTGAGGTGGGCGGAAAAGTATAGTGTCTGAGCGGCAGTCCCTTCGGGACTGGGCGGCACAGAAATAATAATAAAATTTCCCTCTCGGCTTCTGGGCAGGTTTGGAAAACTCTGAGTTGATGATGATTTTTAAGTGAGTGATTGCTCACTGCTCAGCTTAGAGGGAACTATGACCCCAAATAAAAACTAGATGATCACAACCTTGTTGATGATCCCCATTCCGTAAAGGATCTTGGAGTATTCATCTCCAATGATCTAAAAATACCATCGCCCACTCCAACAACATTGCTAAGAAGGCATTAAGAGTGATTAATCTAATCTTGAGTAACTTCTTTCCCAGTAATATACTTTTAACCAGAACATATAAAACATTTGATAGACCAATTCTTGAACACATCTGCCTGGAACTCACACTACATCATCTGCCTGGAACCCACACTACATTAATACTAGAGATACTAGAGATATTTCATGAGATGAGTACTACCTTCCTCTGTTTGCAACAGAATACCTTATGCCACCACACTTGAAAATTTGGGCTTAGAAAATTTAGAACTATGCCACTTTCGATTTGACTTAAGTGTAGCACACAAAATTATATGCTACAATGTCCTACTTGTCAATGGCTACTTCATCTTCAACCACAATAGACAAGCTCACAATTGCTACAAACATAATGTAAACTGCTCCAAATTTGATTGTAAAAAATTCAACTTCAGCAACAGAGTGGTCAATGCCTGGAATACTTTACCCAACCTCCCAAAATTTTAACCTTAACCTGTCTACCATGGACCTCACTCCATTCCTAAGAAGTCTGTAAAGGGTGTGGATAATAAGCACACCAGCAGTACCTATGAGCCAGGGTGGCGCAGCAGCAGCTAGAGTGTTGTACTGCTGGCCACTGAAGCTGACTGTAGATCTGTAGGTCAGCGGTTCAAATCTCATCACCCGCTCAAGGTTGACTCAGCCTTCCATCTTTCCGAGGTGGGTAAAATGAGGACCCGTATTATGGGGGCAATATGCTGGCTCTGTTAAAAAGTGCTATTGCTAACATGTTGTAAGCCGCCCTGAGTCTAAGGAGAAGGGCAGCATAATAATAGAATAAATAATAATAAATAAATAAATATTGTTCCTGTCCTAAAGTCTCCATGTATTCAAAAAATATGTATTCAAAACCATGCTTGTACTTCTTATATATTCATTCATTATATGTACTTTTTTTGTAATCGTAGATACGCTTGACAAAATAAATAAATAAAATTAAAAGTATAAATATAAAAAAAAACAGAAATCGGCATCCACTTTAGAATCATAGCCAAAGAAGAAGCTGTTTAACCTCATCATGTTTAAATTTTTGTTGAGGGCAGGAATCTGAATTCCAGCATCCTTGACAGATGGCTGTCTGGCTTCCCCATGAATACTTTGAGTGAAAAGGAGCCTGTCACTTCTTCTCTAAGTAATTGGTTTCACTGTTAAACTGCTCTTCCTCTTAGAAAGTCTTTTCTTACCTTCAGATAGAATCTGAAATCCATTATTTTGTGCCCTGCACTCCAGAATGAGAGAGAACAGGTCTTGACCTTCTGCTGTGTGACATACTTCTTGGGTATTTGAAGGGGACTCTGATACTTCCTCTCCGTTGTCTTTCTGCAAGGTTATACACACACACCCAACACATCTTCAAAGAAAGGGCTGCTTTTCTTGTCTGCCTCTCTTTCTTCACTTG
The DNA here is from genome assembly GCF_031021105.1 of Erythrolamprus reginae. Lineage (NCBI taxonomy): Eukaryota > Metazoa > Chordata > Lepidosauria > Squamata > Dipsadidae > Erythrolamprus > Erythrolamprus reginae. Next base: position 255,315,002 of record NC_091950.1, read on the forward strand.
CCTTTCTCTGAAAGTACTCCAGTTTCTATGAAGTCTTCTTAACACATAGTGCCCAGAAGTGGACAGAGTAGCCCCTGTAGGGTCTGACCCCAAAAGAACAGAATAATGGAATTATTATGTTGTACTTGGAAATTATACTTCTGCTGATGCAGCCTAAAATTACATTTGCCTTGGCATCACACTACTGGGTCACATTCTTTCAATGGACTGTTGCTCTGAGTTCTTTCACATGTATTTATTTTCAGACCAACCAAGATAACTTACATCCTTTGCTCATTTATTGGAAAAGCAAAGTAAACAATTTAATTATCTTACTTTTAGCCATATTTCCAATCAATCCAAATCTTTTTGAGTTGTATTTCTGAATTTGGAGGTATTAATGTATCCCACCCAAATTTGTTATCATTAGAGAGGTATTTAATAAGAACTTTGTTCGGTTTTGCATCCCAATTATAAATGAAAATCTTGAACAATCGAGGACTCAACTCCATTCTTGGTAACTTCCTATTTGATATCTGTCTCCAATCTAATGAGGCACCATTGACAAGCATCCTTTGAGCCAACTATATATCCACTTAATTGTCATGCTTTCCAGCCCACACTTGATGAACTTGCTAATCAGCATGTCATGTTTTCATTAAAACTTCAACTGGTTTTAATGAACTACTTTCTATTTCATATAAAATATTCACACCACTGCAAATCTTGAGATCAATCTATGTGAATGCTGCATGTACTCTCATATTCATTCATAATTATACACACTTTATTTTCATTGTGATTGTTAATATTATGGCCTATGTATGTTTGTTTTATTCCTTTTGTGTAATTTGATGTGCTGTTCATTTCTCATTCACTCTAACAGGTTGGAACACTCGGGGGGGGGGATATATGTCCACTTGTTTGTGGATTTATGTCCACTTGTTTGTGTTCCAATTCCATCAAATTTAAAAGCAAATGTATGCATATGTCCTGAGAAATCTCATGACATATTATTATGGTTGGTCGCACAATCAACTATTTGTTTAAGACTGGATTTGGCATTTTTGTCCATCTGTCAAGTCCTCCCCGAGGATGATATTATTATTATTATTATTATTATTATTATTATTATTATTATTATTATTATTATTATTATTATAGCTGCCCCAAGACAAAAGGCTCTGGGGCTCTTGCTATTGTTATTATATGTATAGCTTTTTCTCAATTTTCAACCTCAGCATTCCACTGTGTCCTACCTTTGCCTTTCTCCTTCGCCTGATCCAATTTGATGTAACATGCCTTTTCTTAAACAATTTTCCAAGACCCATGCTTAGTTTTGCATGTAGTCTGACCTGTGAGAACTTTCAAATTAAGAGCAACATATGGCATTGTTGCTATCAAATTCACAACGGAAACCCACTTTGGAAAGTTGTGGCATTTTGATGTAAAAGAAACAGGTGATAGGTTACCTCCCCCTGCAGAAGTACTGGGAATAATAGGGGCAGGTTTCTTTCTGTGTCCCAATTTTAATTTACCCGCCTCCTCTAAAAATCCAAACACCACCATGAACAGAAATGAACACAGGTAATCTTTAAGTAACAACAGTTCATTTAGTGGCAGTTCAAAGTTCAATGGCCCTGAACAAAATGACTTATGGCCATTTTCACACTTACAACTGTTCCAGGTTCCCCATGGTTGTGTGATCAAAATTCAGACGCCAGGCAACTGACTCATATTTATGATGGTTTTGTAGTGTCCCAGGATCATGTAATCCCTTTCTGAGATCTCCTGACAAACAAAGTCAAATGGGGCCCAAAAAAATATTTTTCTTTATTTTTTTCTCTTTCTAAGGCCCTCACCTCTCGGCGATGTACTGGTTGCCGGTGCCCAGCCGTGTCCTTCAAGTAAGGCCTCAGTAACGGGTTGCCACAGCCAAGTGTGATTGGATACACAAGGAATTTGTCTTGGTGCATATGCTCTCAGCGTACATAAAAGAAAAAAGATACATTTGTCAAGAATCATGTGGTACAACACTTAATGATTGTCATAGGGGTCAAATAAGCAATGAAGAAACAATCAGTATTAATAAAAATCTTAGGATACAAGCAACAAGTTACAGTCATACAGTCCTAGGTGGGAGGAAAAGGATGATAGCAATGATGAGAAAAACTAGTAGAAATAGAAGTGCAGATTTAGTAAATTCTCATCACGTGACAGTGTTGAATTATTTGTTTAGTAGAATGATGGTGTTCGGGGAAAAACTGTTCTTGTGTCTAGTTGTCTTGGTGTGCAGTGCTCTGTAGCGACGTTTTGGGGTAGGAGTTGAAACAGTTTATGTCCAGGATGCGAGGGGTCAGTAAATATTTCCCCACCCTCTTTTTGACTCGTGCAGTATACAGGTCCTCAATGGAAGGCAGGTTGGCAGCAATTGTTTTTTCGGCAGTTCAAAGATAGGATTAGTCCTATGCCCATCTCACCACAAGGCATCTGGGAGGATTGCATCAACTAGCATTCAAATTAGTCTGGGACACAGACGATACCTACAGAGTTAGCTAAAACTCCCCCTGGGAGTCTGACAGCCAATGGGATACATTTCTTACACAGGAACCGGAACCTCTTAAGGTGGGGCCCAACTGAGGGTATAAAACCCAGGCACTCAGCATCTCAGCTCTTCTCTTCTTCAACATCTTCGAAGCATGTGATCCCCCTTTTCCCCAGGACCTCAGACTGCTCACCATTAAAATGATCTCTCAAAATAGTCACCATGCTTCCAATGTCTTTTTCCCCACTTGGAACTGAACCCAGAAGATATTCCTTCCAACAGTCCATTAAGGGAAAGAGATCATCTCATATATTTTGGTTTATATTAACCCCCCTCAAGGGAACACTCTGTGGGTGCATCTCATCCATGTATATTCAGCCTCTCCTTGTCTCAGGAATACTTAATATCAAGTAACCATGGAGATGAGAAAGTTAAAACATTAATAAAGCATAATATGGCAGAACAAGGGAATGCATTGTGTATAATTGTGTTAGTGCTTGCAGCAGCTAATGAAAACTTGTTACAGAACAGGACAACATCAGTTTTCCCCTTTGAAAATATTTTAAGTCTGTGCCCTCTTTCAGAGCAAAAATAAAAGGGGGCAAGAAGCAAATCATGCTTTCAAGAGATAAATTGCCATTGCACAACGAGAGTTAGAAGAAATGTTAATTATCACATACAAAAGGGCCCAAGAGGCAAGCTGTAATTAAAAAGGAGGAGGAATAGGGCAGCTGCCATGATCAGTGTGAGCGAAAAGCAGAAAAGATCCCGCCCTTCAAGTCAGGAGGAGGATTTATTTGCAAATAAAGAAAAGGAAAGAACTACAACACCATTGCCTAGGAGAGAAAGAAAAAGAGAAAAGGTTAATTTTCCACTTGAGGTTCAAGTCAGCTACGATCACTCTGCAATGAGCTGATGGAGGAAAAACAGAAAAGTAGCCCAACACAGGGGAAAAAAATAATATTTTCCTTTCTTCTATCATTTCTGTATCCGTTCCTGCCCTGGAATGTAGTTGCAATCACAGCCACGCTTTTGAAAAGTATAGAAAATTATGGCTTGCCACCAAATTGCATTAATCCAGAATAGCAGAAAGAGATCAATACAGCAATTGATTTCTTTTTTAAAAAAAATATTAATAATAAAACTTAACGAACAGTGAGCCTTTCCTTACCTCAGGAGAATGCTTCAGTTTGGATTCGATGCAAAGCCACTATTACCGGTTTTTTTTCAAAAGTGTGCCACCAAGAAATATGGGGGTTCATCATGAAGTTTATTGATGAAAATTGGGCAATACTTTCTTCCCTGAATGGATGGATCCCTGAGTCATACCAAACCTGGGCTGTGCCACATTTTTTTCAAGGCAAGGATGTCACTTGTGACAGGTAGGAAGACCACCCTAGACAAGGGATGTTTATCTCAAAGGCATTCATCCTGGTTAGTTTTTTTCATTAACCATTAGCTAGAGCAACTTCAGCAATATAAATTACAGAAATCTCTTTTTGTTTGTTTGTTTGTTTTCCTTCCCAGCTAATAGCCATAAAGTATAGAATGAAGCCATTGTCCAGATGTCCAGTTAAGGGGTGGGTGCCTCTTATCTTCCTACCAGTGCACTGCATGCACATTGCAATGTTTTGCGCGCACACACAATTGCTATGCTTGCACGCATGCATCTCCTAGTGTGATTTTCCTTCTGCGCATGCGCAGAGGGACAATTTTCTTTCTGTGCATGCTCAGAGAGCCAAAAAATCATCCAAAATTAGGAAAAAAATTGAGGTGTGCACAGACCAGCAAAGAGAGCAACAGAGCCATGACACCAACATTATACAATCAACGGGCCATTACTGAAACAGCACACCAGTAGGGACCTACCTCTGGTCCAGTTTGATGTAGCTTTTATAGGTGCTGGACTAGAAACTGGGAATCCATTTGTTCTAGTCCTCCTTTAAGTACAAAATATGTCTGGATGACTTTGAACCGGTCACTCTCAGCCCACCTCACAAACATTATTATTGTCATTTGGAAAATAAAGGTTGGGAACAGTTGGCCAAAATAAAGATGGAATATAAATATAATAATAATACTAGATAACTCATTAATGGCATATCTAAATATTTATAGAGATTCTCAGTCATCCAGGTCATGGTTGTCCCAAAGATGCTTTTTCAAGAGACAATGGGACTTTCTGGTTTTTCTTTGAAGATGTTTTGTTTCTCATCTGAGAAACTTCTTTAGCTGTTTATTTGTTCCTGGAAAAATCACCTTTGGTTCATCAATGGCATCTTGTACAGATAGTCCTCTACTGACAGAAGTTCATTTAGGGATCGTACAAAGTTACAACAGCACTGAAAAAAGAGACTTGTGCCCGTTTTTTCACATTTATGACCATTGCAGTATCCCCAAGATCATGTGATCTAAAATTCAGAGGCCTGGCAAATGATTCATATTCATAAGGGGGGTTACAGTGTCCCAGTGTCATGCGATCACTGTTGCGACCTTTTGACAAGCAAAGGCAATGGAGAAGCCCGACTAACTTAACAACTGTGTCACTAACTTAATAACTGCAGTGATTCGCTTAACAACTGTGGCAAGAGAGATTGTAAAAATCAGGCAAAATTCAGTTAATGAATGTTTCACTTAGTAAGAAAAATTTGGGGCTCAACTGTGGTCATAAGTCAAGGATTACTTGTTATAAGGAAGCTAGTGGGAGTCACTCATTCTGAACGTGAATTGACTAGATCCACACAACTAGAAGTCATGTGTAAACCTGAATATACCTACCTGTAAGATTTGATACATCTCTCAATAGTTTTGGCAAAGAAATAAGAACACATATTTTGAAAGAAAATAAATTGTCTTAAAATATTTTCTAACACTCATGTAAATGAAAATGTCTTGATGGATAGATTATGGGCAGAATGTGAGCTGTGGGGGAAAAGGTTAGGTCAGGGAAGTATATGTCTGACTATATTAAAAATCAAAATGTTCTTGATCGTCAAATAAAAAGGAAAGGAGGGAGGGTAGAAACATTTTTAATGATCTGCATTTTGGGGAGAGAGATTTGAAGCTGCTTTATAACAAAAGAAAAATGGATTGAACAGTTTTTCTCCTTCATCCCCAACTCACAAAATGGTTATCTTAGGTTTTTTCTTCTAATTTTATTGATCTAAATCTTAATACATGCACTGCTCCAATACAGTGTTTACATCAATGTTTATACAATATTAATTAAATTTATTGACAGTCTATTGCTTGGATAATACAGAGTGTTGTAAACAAAGAAAAAGAGAAATCTTCTATCAATATGAATTTCAATTCAGGTTGTCAATATCACAAAGATGAAATTATGTGACCTTTTTGTCCAAAGTTGAATATAACATTAGATAAAAAAAAATGCTATGGATTGCATCAATGTATTTGTCATACAATGCAGGGGTCAATTTTAACCTCAATGTTGGCATATCTATTGTTCAGATAGATAAATAAATAAGGGATGGGTGAGAAGAGAGAATAGAACAGAACGGAACAGAACAGAACACAAGAGAGAAGAGAAGAGAATTCTTTATTGGCCAAGTGTGATTGGACACACAAGGAATTTGTCATTGGTGCATATGCTCTCAGTGTACATAAAAGAAAATATACATTTGTCAAGAATCATGAGGTACAACATTTTAATGATTGTCGTAGGGTACAAATAAGTAAGCAGGAAATAATCAATATTAATATAAATCATAAGGATACAAGCAACAAGTTACAGTCATACAATCATAAGTGGGAGGAGATGGGTGATAGGAACAATGAGAAGACTAAGAGCAATAGTAATGCAGCCTTAGTGAATAGTTTGACAGTGGTGAGGAAATTATTTGTTTAGCAAAGATGGTGTTCAGGAAAAAAATGTTCTTGTGTCTAGTTGTCTTGGTGTGCAGTGCTCTATAATCAATTATTATAGTGAATATAATACGTGAATAAAAAAAGAAAATAGATATTCAAACAAACTTAACAAGAATTAAAACTCTAAAAATATTTATTATCCGAATTACAGGTAGTCCTTGACTTACAACAGTTCATTTAGTGACTGTTCAAAGTTACAACGGCTCTGGAAAAAAAATGACTTATGGCCATTTTTCACACTTTAGACTGGTTCCCAACTTGGGGGAGCAATTTGATTTTTAATGGGGGCAATTGGAACCTTGTTTAAACCAAGTTAATGGCCTTTTAGGCTTCCTCCGTATGAGTATGAGTTCACTTTTTGAATAGTAAGAATGATATTTCACGGAGGGGTGAGGTGGCCATCAGGATTTTAGAGATGCTTACATGGGGCATGGCCAAAAAAGGTTGGGAGCCACTGCTTTAGACTGTTGCAGAATACACATGTTCATGGGATGAAAATTAGATGCTTGGCCAATTGGCTCACAATTAAAAAATCTCCTCAGGTCATGTGTTCACCTCTGTGACCTTCTGACAAGCCAGATTGACTGAACAACCATGAAATTTAACTTAACAACTGCAGAGATTCACTTAACAATGGTGGCAAGAAAGGTCATAAAATGAGGCAAAATTAACTAAGTGTCTTGCTTAGCAACAGAAACGTGGGGTTCAATTATGATAATAAGTCAAGGACTATCTGCTAACCAAGGGTGGGCTTCAAAAATTTTAGCAAGAGGTTCTCTGCCCAATTGCTGGATGAGTGTAGCCTGGCCTGCCTCCTACACCATGATTGGAGGGGCATTTTGCCCTTCCTGGGCTCTGGGGTTTTCCTCCAGCCTCTAGCAGGGTGAAACCAGCTTCCCCAAGGTCCGGAGGCCTCTGCAGGCTGCAAATGGGCCTGTTTCTGACCTTCCTGAACTTCCGGAAGGCCCATTTTTTGCACTCCCTGAGCCTCTGTGAGTGCCCTGCACTTACCTGCATCCAAAATGGGCTATGTGTGGACTCCTGGGAGGGAGGGGTGGGGTGGGCAGGGCCAGGCAGGATTGGGATTTTGGGGTTCTTCAAACTTCACAGAATCTTAGCTGGAGGTTATCCCGAACCTCTGTGAACCCCAGCAGCCTACCCCTGCACCCTTACTATTCTTGTCCAAAGGGGCAACATGAGAAATAGATTCCTACTGGATCAGGTAAAACTGGGAACAATTAAGAAGAACAACAGATACTACCAATACATTTTAAATGATTCCTTGTAGCTTCCCTATGATTCTTCCTGCTTTATTGTCCAGCTATGCAATCAAGAGTCATAAAACCAATGAACTATCCACCGGTGGTGATTACAGCTTTCCCCAAGCAACACTTATGTCCATCTAATGATCAAGCATAGTCATAATAATAATAAACCTCTTTTGATTTTAAACAAGGCTTCTCTGCTTATAGCTCTGGGCTGCCAGGAGGCCTTCCTGCCTCTCCATCCTGATAAAAGATAATGATTTCTCAAACACTTAAATGGCTGGGCTGAATTAATTAAGGAAATTATTTATATCGAGACAATCCAAAACGTGTGTTGAAAGCAAGCACTTTCATTGTTTCATCAGCCCAGTGGACACCCCCAGGCATGACGTAAAACATATTTTGAAATTATGTTATTTACAGCCCTTATGGTGGCTGAGGATTGGCAGACCGTCCAAAAAAAACAAAAACCACAACCCGAAAAGCACTTCATTGTATTGTCACTTTGGCAGGAAAATGTTAACACTGGTGATTTTCACGTTCTTAAAAATGAATAAATTGGCTGAGAAATCTCTTCCAGCAACATTTTTAAAAAGGCACAATAAATTTAGAGATGGCCTGGCTTTACTCTGTTGAAGAACCCAACTTTCCCTCATGTTTCTAGGAATGATCATGTGACAACATATCATATAGCCATGATGGTGAACCTATGGCATTTGCGCCAGAGGTGGCAGATAGAACCTGTGAAGGCAGTGAAAGGCTACCAAAATTTTTACTATCACACTGTGGGCATGGCATACGCAGAACGCCCTGCATTTTCTCTCAACATAAGAGCACTAGAGTGCCTTCCGTCCCCTGTCCTATAGTCTCTCCTATATCTCCTATATCTTCTCTACTATATCTCTATAAGCTTCATTGTATATTAATGTGTATTGGACAAAATAGATAGCTAGATAGATAGATAGGTGGATAGGTGGATAGGTGGATAGGTGGATAGGTGGAAAGCTGGGTAGCTGGGTAGCTGGGTAGCTGGGTAGCTGGGTAGCTGGATAGCTGGATAGCTGGATAGCTGGATAGATGGATAGATGGGTAGATGGGTAGATGGGTAGATGGGTAGATGGGTAGATGGGTAGATGGGTAGATGGGTAGATGGGTAGATGGGTAGATGGGTAGATGGGTAGATGGGTAGATGGGTAGATGGGTAGATGGGTAGATGGGTAGATGAATAGATGGATAGATAGCTAGATGGATAGATGGATAGATAGCTAGATGGATATCTATCTATCTATCTATCTATCTATCTATCTATCTATCTATCTATCTAGATAGATAGATAGATAGATAGATAGATAGATAGATAGATAGATAGATAGTTAAATAAGTAAGTAAGTAAGTAAGTAAGTAAGTAAGTAAGTAAGTAAGTAAGTAAGTAAGTAAGTAAGTAAGTAAATAAATAAATAAAATCTTTACGTTCAAATTGGGTGCTCTGGAGTGGAGCTCCATTTTTGCTGCCCCACTGCGTTCCGCCCTGTCTGGGCAGCCGCCCACCCCTGCGTAGAGCCTTCTCTGTGGGCACATGTGCCAACGCCAGCTGCTTGTCTGATTTCCACCACATGCATCCATGCACGGACCAGCTGGTCTTTGGGTTTTTGGTTCTCTGATGCACATGAAGATGTGCACTGGAAACCCAAAAACTAGATGCCGTGCATGCACATGCGCACAGGGCCAGCTGGTATTTGAGGCTTCGGCATGCACACATGCATATGCATTCCAGTTTGGGCACTCAGCGTCGAAAAGATTCACCATCACTGTCATATGGGGACACAGACATTCCCATGCAATGCTGAACAACTCTCCTGCCAGTATTCCATCCAACAGATTCTATCACTTGGCTCAGCCTGCAACACACCACTTAGGATTTGCATAATCTGAATCTTTCTGAGCACTTTGGGTATATGTATCATATGTACTTCTTTGGAGTCTTCGGAGAGGGGCGGCATACAAATCTAATTAATAATAATAACAATAACAATAACAATAACAATAACAATAACAATAACAATAACAATAACAATAACAATAACAATAACAATAACAATAACAATAACAATAACAATAACAATAACAATAACAATAACAATAACAACAACAATAATAATAATAATAATAATAATTATTATTATTATTATTATTATTATTATTATTATTATTATTATTATTATTATATGCATGTATGCTCTCTCTGGGCAAAACAAGAGAAGAAAAATAGGATATTGCCTTTATTTATTTATTTATTTATTGGATTTGTATGCCGCCCCTCTCCATAGACTCGGGGCGGCTAACAACAGTGGTAAAAACAACATGCGACAATCCAATACTAAAACAGCTAAAAACCCTTATTTTAAAACCAATCATACATACAAAGATACCATACATAAATTACAGAAGCCTAGGGGAAAAGAATATCTTAGTTCCCCCATGCCCGACGACAGAGGTGGGTTTTAAGAAGCTTACGAAAGGCAAGGAGGGTGGGGGCTATTCTAATCTCTGGGGGGAGTTGGTTCCAGAGGGCCAGGGCCGCCACAGAGAAGGCTCTTCCCCTGGGTCCCGCCAAACGACATTGTTTAGTTGACGGGACCCGGAGAAGGCCCACTCTGTGGGACCTAATTGGTTGCTGGGATTCGTGCGGCAGATGGCGGTTCTGGAGATAAATGTACATGATGTTGAGAAAATATACATGATGTTCAGAAAATCAATAGAAGTTTCACTTTATTTAAGATGAGAAAATTCCCACCTCTTTTTCCTTGCCATCTATTCATTAAAGGACTATAAATTGATAGTTAATTGCCTTGTCTGTTGCAACTACTAGAAGGAGCATGTATTCACTGACACTATGCTTTGATTTATGGTGCTTAGGGTTAGGATGTGAAGTAGGGGACAAAAATAATAATAGAATAATGTTTTATAGCTATTATTCTCACATTGAGAACATTCTTGTTCTCCCCTCCCCCAAAATCAAACTGTATGCATTCAAAATACCTTCAATCAACTTCCCTGCAGAAAATATCTGTTTTCTATGCACACACAGCTATCACATTATTCCTTTTCAGAGTAAATAGGGCTATGCAAGATGCAGAAAAGAAATAGGCAATAATCAGCCAAGAAATAAAAGGCATGAAATAATACAAGGGAATATAGCTAAGTCTAGTTCATATCTACTTCATTCTCTACTCTCCATGCTTTTCTACTCTTGCAAATCATTTTACTTCTTCCACGTCTTCTATAATTTGTCTTTTCTTTAATCTTTCCACCTCTGAATTATGAGCAGATTGTGGGTTCAAAGGCAGTGAACAGCCAGTTAATTAAATGATGAAAGAATTTATTGAAGAAAGCAGAACAAGAAAATTTTTTACATGCAACATATAGACAAAAATATTCACGGTCAATCCCAAAATGCTTTTTCAAGAGGAAACTGGACTTTCTGGTTTTTCTTTGAAGATTTTTTTGTTTTTCATCCAAGAAGCTTCTTCAGCTCTGGCTGAATGGTGGGGAATGGAAGGATTTATACTCCTTGCCGACAATGGTCAATTGCATTCTTTTTAGAGAGTTGTTGAGGCCACCTGGAGGCTTATCTGTGTCCTCCGGGTCATCTCAGTGGTGCAAATGGATGTGGAGTCTTCTTGGAATTGTTGAAAGTACTGTGTAGACTGGAGATAGATGACATTGTATCCCCCCCCCCCTTGAGAGAGGACAGTCAATTTTGACCTAGATGGCCTTTTTGACCCCTCTTTCAAAACAGTGGTCCTCTCTGTCCAAAATGTGTCCTTTGCTGCCTTCAAACAAGTGGCATTTGCCTTTTAAATGCAGATGGGCTGTGAATCTTGTCCTGATGGTTTTGTCATACTATGTCGTACTACTATGTAGTGTTTATGAAGTGGTTGTTTTGTTTTCCCCAAAGTACAGATCTGCACATGGCTCACTGCATTGACGGTCAAGGCAATAGAGCCAGAAATGGCAACGTACATAGAAGAATGCTAAGTACAGAATCAAATCCCATGTTCCTTTCATTGCAAAACTCCATCCTTCTCCATGGTGATTCTTAGATTATACCAACCTGTATGTGTTGTGATTCAGCCTGAGGCTGCTCAGGGACCAGGTGTGTCTCTGCTGGCTCCATGCCCGGAGGAGGGGGACAGCGAAGAGGAGGGGGCTGAACAGTTGGACGGGGGAGAGGAAAATCAGGAATGGGATGAAGGAGAACAGCATGAGAGCCCCACATGGGGGGGGGGCTCTTCCCAGCCAGTAGCTTGGAGTCATTAGGTGATGTCGCACAAGCCGTCACTGACATGCGACAGAGACGGTCAGATCAAAGAAAGGAGCAATTAAAGAAGTATTATCAGCACTGAATTAGGAACAGCTGGGTTTGGGTGTGGTCCTCCTTAGCAGGGTTTAAAAGGCAGGCAAGCCCTTGAAGCCATGTGGAGTGTTATCAGTTTGGAGTTGCGTTATCCTGTCTTGTTTCTCGGCGTCTCTGTTCCTGGCTTGTGGCCCAGCAGCTTTGGAAGACCCGTGGGAGGTGTAGGTCTGCTATCTACAGCCTCGGCTTGGCAGCAAGAATTCTGTATTGCTGCATGGACTTTTGCCTTCGTGGATATATTTGAAGATACAGCATTTTCCTGTTTGTAAGGACATTTTCTGTTACCTGTGTTTTTCTTGAATTTTATAAAACTGCCTTTGCCTTTTACCAGTGTGTCTGGCTTCTCTTTTTGGGTTAGTATTGGCTTCTGGAGTGACCCAGACAGAACAGTATGTAGCATCTTTGTTGAGATTGACCTTTTTAACTGAAATTCCTCCCAATATATAGCATGTAACTGCAATTATTGCATTTCTAATTAAGCACTTATATTGTTTCTCCTTCTTGCCTATCAGCCATAAAAAGGTTTGGGGAGACAGTACTACTTCATATTTCAAATCTTCCTTCCATGAGTGGCTGGCCTTGGGGCTCAGAGCATTTCTTAAAAGAACAAGATAACACTCTTCAGCTAGTCTGCCTCAAAAGATGAGAAAATAACTTAGAGAGCTGAAGAGGAAGTAGGTGGGGGCAGGAGTTCAGAAGCTAATTCTAGAAATCTCAGGCTGTACCCAATCAGGATTTGTAGAAGACGACAAAAGCGACATCTTTTTTTTTAACCAGAAAATAACAAATGTGGAGATGCCATCCATTTGTCTTTGATATTACAATAGCGTTCAATAGCGTTAAATAATTCTGCACATTTCTTTTTGAAGATCCAATAATGACTTTCTTGGTTTTATTTTCTCACAACCGCTTTGCTATTCCTTTAGTCTGCAATACACTGCTTAGTCATTCTCTCTTTATGAGCAAACCACCTCAATAGATTTCTTTTGTACTGATCAGTTTTGCATTCATTTCACATTTATTCTGCTTCTTCTCATTTTTCACCCTCTTCTTGTTTTACTACACTCCATTCTCACGGTTTTCAAGTTCTCCTGATGCACCCAATTCTCATTTCCATAAAGTGTACAGAAGCATGTTTCTTGACAATCATTTTTACTTCTTACAGCAAATGTTCTTTCCTTACAACAAACCACATTGTGTCAGCATTTGCACATCTCAGAATTTCCTTATTTGGTCCCTGCATGTTGCATACGTTCATATACTTACTCTAGTTTTTTGTCATTTATGTTTAATTTCTGTTCATTTGCCCCATTTTCTCTACAAAGCATAGATAGTTTGTACTTCTCTGAAAAATTAATTTTCAGATTCATGCTCCTCATATGATATGTGAGGTAGCTAACTGCAATTAGTTGAGTTCTCAGCCAATGAATGAAATCATACAAATCTGTGCCCAGATACAGATTTATTCATATCCTCTACTAACTCAACTCTAACAATCATTCCTTATTTCTTTAACCAGATGTACTGTATATTAAACAAAGTGTTATCCAATATCTTTTTCTCATTTCCTGTTCAATGATGAAACAATCACTAAGGATTCCATTTATCCCCTTATTTTTTCTCTTCCATTATATCCCACTCTTGTCACATTCAGCAAACATTTTCAACACCATCACCATCATCACCACCACCAATACCACCACCACCATAACAACAACAGAGCTGGAAGGGACCTTGGAGGTCTTCTAGCCCAACCCCCTGCTTGGGCAGGAGACCCTACACTACTTCAGACAGATGGTTATCCAATAGCTTCTTAAAAACTTCCAGTGTTGGAGCATTCACAACTTCTGGAAGCAAGTCGTTCTACTGATCAATTGTTCTAACTGTCAGGAATTTTCTCTTTAGTTCTAATTTGCTTCTCTCCTTGATTAATTTCCACCCATTGCTTCTTGTCCTACCCTCAGGTGCTTTATCCCCATTAGTGGTGGTATTCAGCTAGTTCCATCTGGATCAGATGAACCAGTAGCACTGACTGTGGGAGGCCTCTGCCACCCATCTGGACATAAGCACGTCACATATATCCACATTTTTGAGGTTGTGTACATGCACAGAACTCTTTATGCATGTGCTGAGGCAGCACACACACTCACATTTGTGAACCAGTAGGGAAGGTAAGTGAATACCGTTGCTGATTCCCACGCAGAAATTCCCATAGATTTGAAAGGTCAGGTGATTTAATGCCTGGCCACCATTTGCAGAGGCAGGAATTAGCTCGGCACCAATTACCTGATTGGAGCGCTCTTGCGGTAGCGTGAAAGCTCCCAGCATCCTTTGGGGGGCCGCATGGGCCGTCGGGAGATGTGGGCATGGCTATCGCCCTATTTCAGGGCCTGTTTTGCCACCCACGCCTCCTCTTCTGTGTGCCACCCTGCAGACACCCACCCACCCTCCGCTCAATCCAGGGTGTTTAAACGGTTGCCCAATCGGGGGCTGAGTATGAATTTTTGGCAATCTTTAAACATTTATTCAGATTGTTTTTCGCCTACTCCATCCTGGATGAGAGAAATGGAATTGTAGTTAGGGGGTGAATAGGTTTTTGATTTAACAATTTGATGGTCACTGTATGGCAGAAACGGGGTGGAAAAGGTATCAGTAGCAACTGTGTGTTCTCCCTTGGGCATCTTTTGGAAGATGATTGGCTCCCCCGTGGCACTACTCATGCTGCCTAACCGGATGGAGCGGTGTGAAGGGGGTGCCCTTGGGGCTCACTTTCATCATTTCCTGTTCCGGGTCATGGGGGTGAGCCCTCCCACACTCTTGGGTGTGGCTTATAGGCCTGGGTGCAGGCGGGACATGCATCATCCTGACCAGGCACGGACTTACGCCCATTAGTTGCCCAAGTATGTTGAGTTCAGGAAATTCCACCCCATTTAGTGACCCCTGCAGGTCTCTCTGTTAATATTTAATAAAGTGAACCTTTTATTCCCAGCTCAGTGTCCGAGTGTTCATTTCCCGTCTGATGTAATAAGTTTACTCACTATCATAGACCAGAGCTCTCCAGACTTGGCAATTTTTAAACTTGTGGACTTCAACTCTCAGATTTCATGGCTGGCTGACCAATTCTGGGAATTTGTCAGGTTTGGGGATCCCTGTCACAGACATAATTTTATTTTGGCCATTGACCAATGTCAACGGTACATTCTATAAAATGAATAACCCAATCCTATCCCCTGTTAGCAACCATTTCTGGATGAAGCTAACACATAATGTAGCAGAATTTTGCCACTTTTAGACAATTACATGTTTCACAGATAGTGGAACTAAATGTTATCATAGTGCTACAGGGATTTAAATAAAAGAAGAGTAATCAACTGGTGGCAAATATCCCTGTAGAACTGGCAATACCGAACAAGGTATCATAAAGGCAATATGGGGTTTCATAGGAGGTTTTCCTGTACTTTCCTTCAAGGACAGCTTTGGGGAGAGCATTATATTGAGCTAAAGATACAGCTCTCCTGATTTGGGGAACTAACTTTAATCATACATTTCTGTTTGTTCTATACATCTGCTGTCTGATATTTCTCAAATTTGGCTCATTGTCATCTCTAGTTCCCTCTTGATCAGAATTCTGCCAAACACCTTTTCAAGGACACTTAACAAACTAATCCCCCTGTAGGTTTTGCATTCATATTCATTATTTTTTCCTTTTGTATAAGGGAAAATTAATGTCCTTTTCCCCATTCAGGCACAAAGGCAGCCTTCACTACCAATTAAACAAATCACCCAGCTGCTCAGTAAGAAAACTATATTCGTATTTTAGCCTTTCTTCAGCTACGCCATCTGCCCTTGCCGGCTTTATAACAATTTAGCATTCTTGCTGCATAGCCAGGCAATCCTTGTTATTTGTGCCTTCTGTATTTGGGAACTTGCTCATTCCCAAAAATTATTTTTTGGCAATCCCAAAGTCAGTATTTATGATGCTGTTGCATTTCCTCACAGAAACACAGAAAAGCAAAACAACGGAATCACCTGATGGACAAATTCCTGGCTAAAGTTTCAGCATTTTCTAATCCAGTATCTGTGGCACTTTTATGGAATATAATTACAGTGATCCCTCGAGTTTCGCGATCTCGATCTTCGCGAAACGCTATATCGCGATTTAAAAAAAAATATTAATTAAAAAAAAACCACTTCCGCGTTTCGCTTCGGGAGTCAGCTGGGAAGCGGCGCGGCTGTTTTAAAAGGTCGCAGCCAGCCTGGGGGGCTTCCCAGCACCCCCCCGAACCCCCAACCTGGGTCTTCCCGGCCGCCCACGCAAAGGGGAAACCCCGGCTCCTCGCTGATGCCCGCCGCTCGCCCGCCGGCCAGCAAGAGGGGGAAGACCCAGGGAAGGTTCCTTCGGCCGCCCAGCAGCTGATCTGCTTGGTAGTGCAGCAGCAGCGAGGAGCCGAATCGGGGTTTCCCCTTTGCGTGGGCGGCGGGGAATGCAAACTCCACCATCTACGCATGCGCGGCCATAGAAAAAAAAGGGCGCGCATGCACAGATGGTGTTTTTACTTCCGCAACCCTACATCGCGAAAAATAGATTATCGCGAGGGGTCTTGGAACGGAACCCTCGCGATAATAGAGGGATCACTGTACTATGGATAACTGTGTATAGCTTTTCTTCTCCTTGGAGACTAACATTTATAGCATTTTTTTCAATATCACTCTTCAAGGTACCACTTCATTCCCATACACATCCTTAAAATATTCATTCCAACTTTCCTTTATTTCATTTTCATTCCAAATCATTTCATTTTTATACACATCCCAGTAGAAGCTCTTGGGGGTACCCTATTTTCATTAAGTGAGAGAAACCAGAGGTGAGAGCTGTGTTTGCTCATTGTAGATACTGCTATAGGGAACCGTCTTTTCTTAGAAGTAAACCTTGCTCCATCTGTTACAGCATTCAAGTTTTACTTAAAGTGGGATTCTCCCAGAGTTTGGTAATTTTCATGCTGTTGCTGTAATCATTATTTATATCATGTGTTACTTTGCTCATGATTGGTTTGATTATTCATTATATTGATTTCATATTGATTATTTATAGGTACCAGCACTGTTTTAATTGTGTTTGTGGATTATGTGTTACTCTGGATATTATGACAATAAACAACTGTGTTTATATGCTCCTCAATGATCCTAGATAGCTTCAGGCCGACTACCTCTTCTGCATCTTTGTATGATTTCTTGGAGCCCAAACTGGACGTAGCCAGTCTGGAAAACACCTTGAACATTTTTAGAAAGAGTCATGTCAGATTTCTCTGGCAGCATGGAAAAATGTCAAAGACTGCAAAGCAGATCAAAGAAAGCAACATGGTCACTTTGCTTCAAGTGAATGCTTATTGTAATAGCAGCAGCAGTTAGACTTATATACCGCTTCACAGCCCTCTCTAAATGGCTTACAGCATGGGTAGGCAAAGTTGGCTCTTCTATGACTTGTAGACTTCAACTTCCAGAATTCCTGAGCCAATCATGCTAGCTCAGGAATTCTGGAAGTTGAAGTCCACATGTCATAAAACAGCCAACTTTGCCTACTCTGGGTTTACAGCATCAGCATATTACCCCAAACAATCTGGCTCTTCATTTTACTGGCTTTGGAATGATGGAAAGCCGAGTCAACTTTGAGCTGGTCAGAATCAATTTGCCAAATTGCAGACAGACAGCAGTCAGCAGAAGTAGCCTGCAGTACTGCATTCTAACCACCGTGCCACCAATACTTCTTTAAAGTTCTGTGCCATTCTAATTGCTGCATTTGCTCATTTCTGAGAGAGAAAAAAGAGAATGCACTGTATCAGCCATAAAATGGATTAAGTGGCTTCTCATGCTTTATATTTGGGTGTACAATTGCAGAGGTGGAGTGGGGGGAAATTGATAGGTGACGTGAAGGAAAGTCAGAGAATACTAGAGCAAAGCATGCTTGCTTTTACAAACCACTATCTTGGCACAAGGGTGTAACACTACACTACAGCATCAGACAGATTGAACATGCTGACGAGACTGAATAGATTTAATTCACCTTTTTGAAATAATAATAATTAAATAATTATTTTGCACAATAATCCCGGTAATAGAGTAGCATAGCTAGCAGAAGCTAGTTATTGTCTTGATCAGGTATTCCACCAGCCATCAGAAATACTTCTGATTTGCTGGAAAAAAATCACATGACATCAGAGATAAAAGGATTCTCACTGCCCAAATTGGGATAAACAATTGTGATAGAGATGAATGAACTGCCACATCACTTAGTGAGCTTCAAGGCCAAGGGTGGACCCAAGCTGGGCCTTCTCCTGTTTTCACCAGTTTTAAAATATTTATTTATTTATTTATTTATTCATTCATTCATTCATTCATTCATTCATTCATTTATTTATTTATTGGATTTCTTTGCTGCTCCTCTCTGAAGACTCAGTGTGGCTTACAACATATAAAAAATAGTAAATTACAATAACATTAATCCAATTAAATTAAAATTACATAGCTATCTAAAATCCCTAATTATCAAAATCAATCACACCCATTTATACAACAATCATACAATTATTCATTGGCCAGGGGCTAAGATCTAATTGCCCCAAACCTGATGATATAAATGAGTCTTAAGACTCTTACAAAAGGCAAGGAGGGTGGGGGCAGTGCAAATTTCTGGGGGAGCTGATTCCAGAGGGCAGGGCCCCCCACAGAGAAGGCTCTTCCCCTAGGCCCCACCAAATGACATTGTCTAGTTGATGGGACCTGGAGAAGGCCAACTATTTGCCTCTTAACTGGCCGCTGGGATTCATATGGCAGTATCTTCCCTTGACCACACTTTCCAGTTCATAATTCATGTCTAAATAGATAAGTTCAGTTGGACTGACTCCCCAAAACAGCTCAGTGAATTGGCTAAATCAAAGTGATGTATGTGGGGAAAGAAAAGTCATTTAATCAAATCATTGCTCTTTGAGTTAATGGACCAATTTCATGAAATTTTGATAGTGTGGTGAAAGCCTGGCCCATACCCTCAATCCTTCATTGCCAGCTCCCTTTGAGAATTTGTTGCTTCTTGCTAGTATATCAATTGTCTGGAAGCTTCTCCTCCAGTGGAGCCAGTGGGGAAAAAATAGAACAAATTAATAAGATCTGGCAGGAATGAAGAAGAGACGGAGGAGAGCAGCAGATGGAATTATTTCTGAATACAGTTTTCAATTTGCATCTGATGCCGGGTTTTCCTGAGGAAACCATGAGACAAGTAAACTGCACATGACTTTAAGAAAGAGTTGGACAATCCTTGATTTATTGACTGTGTGATAATGGTTTGAGTAGGCCGAGCCAACATTGCTGGCCTACTTTGAGAGTTGAAGAGACTGTTAATGGAGGACCTGGCTATCTCAAATTTTATACTCTCTAAACTCCAAAAATCTGATCACTCTTTCCCATGGGAGAGGTTGAGAGAAAATGATAAACTTTTTACTGGATGGCTGAAAGAATTTCCTTGCTTCCTTCCTCTGTTCCTGTTCCTTCCCCCTTTCTTTCTTTCTTTCTTTCTTTCTTTCTTTCTTTCTTTCTTTCTTTCTTTCTTTCCTTCCTTCCTTCCTTCCTTCCTTTCCTCCCTCCATTTCTTGCTTTCCTTTTCCTTCCTCCCTTCTTTCCTCCCTCACTCCCTTCTTTCACTCCTTCCTCTCTTCCTCTCCCCTTTTTGGCTCAAAATATTTTTTTTCTATTTTCCTCCTCTAAAATCTAGGTGCGTCTTATCAGCAGGTGCGTCTTATAGAGCGAAAAATACGGTACATGGATTATTTTTCTAAATATTTTTTTTAAAAAGTTCTAATTTAGTATATCTTTACACTTATGGCCAGTATTTATATCTACCACATTTGGAGTACTGTGTTCAGTTCTGGAGACCTCACCTACAAAAAGATATTGACAAAATTGAACGGGTCCAAAGACGGGCTACAAGAATGGTGGAAGGTCTTAAGCATAAAACGTATCAGGAAAGACTTAATGAACTCAATCTGTATAGTCTGGAGGACAGAAGGAAAAGGGGGGACATGATTGAAACATTTAAATATGTTAAAGGGTTAAATAAGGTTCAGGAGGGAAGTGTTTTGAATAGGAAAGTGAACACAAGAACAAGGGGACACAATCTGAAGTTAGTTGGGGGAAAGATCAAAAGCAACGTGAGAAAATATTATTTCACTGAAAGAGTGGTAGATCCTTGGAACAAACTTCCAGCAGACGTGGTTAGTAAATCCACAGTAACTGAAATTAAACATGCCTGGGATAAACATATATCCATTGTAAGATAAAATACAGGAAATAGTATAAGGGCAGACTAGATGGACCATGAGGTCTTTTTCTGCCGTCAGTCTTCTATGTTTCTATGTTTCTATGTATAAGTGATAGTAAAATTTTCCCAGAGTTGATATTTCTGGAGATAAAAATCTTCTGAATCAAGCATTCTGGAGGAGCACAATTATCTCATCAGGAAATGGGTCCATTGCAAATTCAGAAACAAAGTATCATTTTGAAAAGCAGGGCCCAGTATTTTTAAAGATATAATACTTTAAAAAGAAATTGCTTTTTAAAAAAGGTGAAAGATTTATACGATCTGAAGAGAAACCATTGGAAAGTTGATAATGACCTGTGCTTTATGTAAAGACAATTGCTTCGTCATATCTTTTGAAATGTTAACTAAATCCCAGTCATTGTAAACATGAGCACCACTTGATAAATGTCCCCTTCCAGTCTATTTATTAAAGCAGGCTTTTGAAAATAATGAGAGTTCCTGCTGAATATTACTCAAGAAGATGTGATTCAGTTGCATGGTTGCAATGAAGGTGATATTTTTTGCAATGAAAATTGGTATTTTGGTGGTGGGAATAGGAATGCTCTCTATGTGTTTTCTAAAGTTTTTCAGTCTTGCTGACCCTGATGCTTATTTGGGAGAGGGGAAACTTGAACAAAACCAGCATATATTAAATTCATCCGATATTTCATTTGCAAATGGAGTGATTCTATTTCCCTTTCTATCATCTAGCAAAAAAAAAAAAGTAATTTACATTCAGTTGCAGAAACTGCAGTTAGAGATGACCAGATAGAACATGAAGGCAGGGTCAAATGAGTCATCAGTTTGGAATCACTATGCTTTCACAACAGACCCAAGTCCTCCCCCCTCTCCCTGAAAATTCCATTGACCCTAATGTCAATATGGCTTTACCATTAGAAGATCAGATTTTTGTCTTAGAGCAAACTTAACTTTGTCACCAGTGAAGTGTGCGTCCCCACATGCAATTTCACTTCCGCATATGTCCGGATGGTGGATTCTGCCCGAAACACAGCTGAGGTCCTGATTAGTTGTGTTTCAGGCAAAGAAATAAAGGTCAGTATTAACTTGTGGGCAGGTGGGAGGGCTTTTTTCAAAGCACAGATTGAGCATAAGCAATCAAACCATAGGGAAATTGTCTGAAAATTCAGAAAAAAAAAAGATGGCGGAAAGCACAGACCACCACAGACATGATGCCAAAATTACGTCATCAGCAGGTCGCTAACATTTCGGGCGATCTGGTCTGAACTGGGAGCAACCCACCTCTTGTCTTGTAGATAGCATAAAATAAACTTTTAGTGTTTGAATTCCTGTTTCTGGTTTCTTGCAACTGATAATTGCTCAGTTTCCTGAGTTTCTAAACAACTTTACCAATACTATATTTTTTTTAAGCAAAATAAAACAAAACCTGCCACATTTCAAAACTAAACATCATACAACTGTGCTTTATAGTACTCATATAAATGTACTTTGATTCATTATGTGATATGTAGCTAACTCTTATGCACCTTTGTACAGCTACTGAAACCAGATCAGGTATTAAGTTTATTTATTTATTTTGGAGAATTTATATAGACGCCTACTCACTCACAGCAACTCTAGGCGGCTTACAGACAATAAGAAAAATAATAAAAAATAAAATAATAAACCACCATCACTATCACCCATTGGCAACCACAAACACTCATATCCACTTTAAATGGGTTTCATCCCTCTCTGGGTTTCCCAGGCTCACTGATAAAATCACATCTTCAGGGCCTTATGAAAGAGTGTCAGAGTGGAAGCCAGTCTAAATTCTGGAGGGATGATGTTCCAGAGGGAGAATGGATGCAAAATAACTCCATCAAATGTGAAAAGGATCTGAAAGGGCAGAGAAATGTGATCATGTTATTTATACCACCCTCTTTAAAATGAACACTTTCCCGGATCACCTGTAGACATATTCATTGATTTACTGGATGTCAGAAAGCTACATTTGAATTCCTTAAATGCAAGGTTTTTTAATAATTGAGAAATACTTTAGTTTGCATATCTAAATAGGAAATATGGTTATTTGAGATGGAAGAAGAAATGTATTGTTTTGATGCATTTATCGGTTAAAGATAAAGCCATCTGAAAGTCAAACAATTACGAGGCTTCAGAGGTTAAGATACATGTTTCTAAAAGCAAGAGCAGTTGAAACTGTGAAATCAGCTCAACACAGAAGCTGAAGCCAATCATTTCATACATTGACATTTTATTTATTTATTTATTTTACAGTGCAATGTACAAATGTATCTACGATTTCCCAGCTATTCAATTTCGTATTCTGTCATTTTCATTTGATGTCGCTCTCCTTACAGGGAATTCAAATTCCAGCCTCAAGTGATTTGTGGAAATGTTGCTAGTTGCTTCTGAATATTCATTCTTAAAAAGTTTGATTTGGATCAGGAGCCTTGGAGAGCGGCTGCAACTATTTATTAACTTGGCTGTACAGAATCTGCTAGGGCCAGCTTTCTCTTCTTGAAATATTCAAATCTTCCTAGTTGTAATTTAACTGAGTAATTAAATGGTGATTAACAAGCAGATTTTTCAAGCACATTCAACTCCTTTCAAAATCAATGATCTTCCTCTGTTAATTTTAAGTGGGCTAAGCCCATCAGTTTGTAGCTCCCTTTTCTTTATTTAATTGAATTTGAGATGTATCTCACCAATGGCATTCTCCTGATGTTTACCTATTCTGCAAAATTACAGTATTTTTACAATATGTATAGGTCAGCACACTTGGGGTTTGTGTGTGTGTGTGTATTGGGGTCTCCACTGGGAAAAGGAATAATTATTATTTGTAAGACAAGGTATTACAGTTCTGAAATAAGGGGGGGGGATACAGCCTGAGGGATTTATAAACATGCACATGTTCAAATATTTTTTCCCTTCATTTTGTTAAAAATATGCTTTACCAAAACCTGTTCTCCTATAATTTTTTTTATTTGTGATCAGGAATCCCATTGGGGCTATAATTCTTTGCCCTCTGTACTCCAATCTGGCTAAAATATCTGGCACACCAGCCACATTCCCATTTGCCAATAATTTGCCATGTGACTTCTCCACAATATCTATACCATCTGTGAATTCCAAATTATTATTATGTCAGTACAACACAGCAAACAAGATCACTATGCTGGATTTTGTATTTCATCACCAGTCGGGTGCTTCCCAAGCACCTAGGACTGTGTGATGTAGCAGTGAATTATGTTTGCCGATCCCAGTAAAGCGGCCTTTTGCAATTGACAGATGGAGATCCTGTCAATTCCGATGGTTTTCAAATGTCCGCTGAGATCCTTTGGCGCTATGCCCAGCGTGCCAAGTACCACTGGGACCACTTTCACTTGCTTATGCCAGAGTCGTTGCAACTCAATTTTTACATCTTCGTATTTCACTAATTTCTCTAGCTGCTTCTCCTCAATTCTGCTGTCTCCTGGGATTGCAATGTCGATGATCCATACTTTCTTTTTCTCCATGATCACAATGTCTGGTGTGTTATGCTTCAGAATTCGGTCAGTCTGAAGTCGGAAGTCCCACAGTAGTTTTGCTTGCTCATTTTCGACCACTTTTTTGGGCTTATGATCCCACTAGTTCTTTGCCACTGGTAAATGGTAGTTCCGGCACAAGTTCCAGTGGATCATCTGTGCCACAGCATCATGTCTATGCTTGTAGTCAGTCTGTGCGATCTTTTTGCAGCAGCTGAGTATGTGATCGATTGTTTCATCTGTTTCTTTAAAGAGTCTGCACTTTGAATCGTCTGTTGATTTTTCAATTCTTGCTTTGACAGCATTTGTTCTAATGGCCTGTTCTTGTGCCGTCAGTATTAGACCTTCTGTCTCCTGTTTGTGTGTTCCACTTGTAAGCCATGACCAGGTCTTTTCTTTATCCACTTTGCCTTCAATCTTCTCCAAGAACTGCCCATGCAATGCTTTGTTCCGCCAACTGTCCATACGTTTAATAATAATAATAATAATAATAATAATAATAATAATAATAATTATTATTATTATTATTATTATTATTATTATTATTATTATTATTATTAATGCTGCCCCTATCCTTGTAGGTCATATAGCCCAACACATGCACCCTGCCCAAGCAGGAGACCCTACATTATTTCCAACAGATGGCAATCCAGGCTCTTCTTGAAAGCTTCCAGTGGTGAAGCTCCCACAACTTCTGACAGGGCAACTTCAACCCAGAATGCTAGCCAAACACCATTACCACACCACTACAGCACCAACAACTGTTTTTGCAGAGGTGTAAACAGTTCTCTTTACAGTTTGGTTCTTCGCTTCTTGATGGGTATGTGCTCCAGTCTCTGCAAGCCAACATCGAGGAACGCAAATTCCTACAATGCCTCATTTCTCTTATAAAAATCGAATGACATCTTCTTGCTTCAGGTATGAATCAAACTTGCATTCCAACAAGTTCATCCTGTGCTTGTAAAGATTTGAGAGGGTTTTTTTTTTTACCTCCTTGCTTTCTATGTAGCGTTTTATTCTGTTAAATGAAGCGAAAAGCCTCCTCTTCCTCACCTGGTCAACTGCTGTGCAATCCCCTCAGGCAACACAGGGATCCCTAGAACACCACCACCAGGCTTGATCTACAATTCTGATTTGGAGCCATGGGAGGTCTTTGGTGCACTTTGTAAATTATTTCAAAAATTATCTTCCTTTTCAAATCAGCCCCACAGCAGTTGAGAGATGCTTTGCAAGCCATAAGAAAAATGTCCATAAAGGGAATAAATGTTTGGACTGGCATAAGCATTGAAAGGGGGAAATGTTTGATCCTTCTCTGTTTCTTTTTCAGTGAAGGAAGAAGAGAAAAATATTGTTAGATAGAGGGAATGGAAGAGGCAGACAGAAGTGGCTTCAAAACAACAGGTCTTTATTTGGCAACTATTTACAACACAGCAAAGTCTCTGTCTGACAGCCAGCCCTTTTATTGGGAGCTGCCAGACAGTCTAGCCAATCAGCAATCAGTATTTTCCCTCCAGATTGGAGGACCTGATCGAAGCCTATGAGCTTCACTGAGAGATATAACATTTTTTTAAAAAAATCATAGAGTAGCAAAATCTCTAGGCATGTACCCTGTAGCAATGGGCCAGTTTCAGTTAGAAAATCCACCGACTGCTTGGCATTATCTATGCCCAGTTTTCACTTATCTCAATCCTAACAATAATTGTCTGAAGATCTCTCTGGATATGAAGGTCATAGACAGCTCTATGAAAATAATAATAATAATAATAATAATAACAACAACAACAACAACAACAACAACAACAACAACAACACACCAGACATCCTGATTGTGGAGAAAAAGAAAGTATGGATCATCGACATTGTAATCCCGGGGGACAATAGAGTTGAGGAGGAGCAGCTAGAGAATTAGTGAAGTACAAAGATCTAAAAATCGAGCTGCAACGACTCTGGCATAAGCCAGTGAAAGTGATCCCAGTGGTACTTGGCACGCTGGGCGTAGTACCAAAGGATCTCAGCGGACATTTGAAAACCATTGGAATTGACAGGATCTCCATCTGTCAATTGCAAAAGGCCGCTTTACTGGGATAGGCAAACATAATTCACCACTACATCACGCAGTCTTAGGTGCTTGGGAAGCGCCCGACTGGTGATGAAATACGAAATCCAGCATAGTGGTCTTGTTTGCTGTGTTGTATTGACATAATAATAATAATAATAATAATAATAATAATAATAATAATAATAATTTGGAATTCACAGATGGTATAGATATTGTGGAGAAGTCACATGGCAAATTATTGGCAAATGGGAATGTGGATGGTGTGCCAGATATTTTAGCCAGATTGGAGTACAGAGGGCAAAGAATTATAGCCCCAATGGGATTCATGATCACAAATTTAAAAAAAGTTATAGGATAACAGGTTTTGGTAAAGCATATTTTTAACAAAATGAAGGGAAAAAATATTTGAACATGTGCATGTTTATAAATCCCTCAGGCTGTATTCCCCCCCTTATTTCAGAACTGCAATACCTTGTCTTACAAATAATAATTATTCCTTTTCCCAGTGGAGACCCCAATACACACAGACACACACGCTGGGCGCAGTGACAAAGGATCTCAGCGGACATTTGAAAACCATTGGAATTGACAAAATCTCCATCTGTCAATTGCAAAAGGCCGCTTTACTGGGATCGGCAAACATAATTCGCCGCTACATCACGCAGTCGTAGGTGCTTGGGAAGCGCCCGACTGGTGATGAAATACGAAATCCAGCATAGTGATTTCGTTTGCTGTTTTGTACTGACATAATAATAATAATAATAATAATAATAATAATAATAATCATAATCATAATCATAATCATAATCATAATCATAATCATAATCATAATCATAATCATAATCATAATCATAATCATAATCATAATCATAATCATAATCATAATCATAATCATAATCATAATCATAATCATAATCATAATCATAATCATAATCATAATCATAATCATAATCATAATCATAATAATCTCTTCCAACTCTGTTTTAATCTGAACTTGAATCTAAATATCCAGGCTGCTGGTCCAGATAATTACTAGATGGTATAAAGATTGAGAGAGCACCATTTGCTGCCAATTGGTGGTCATCCAAACCTACAAACCAGGCAGAGCTGCCCCCATTATTAAATCTTATTCATTCGTTCGTTCGTTCGTTCGTTCGTTCATTCATTCATTCATTCATTTATTTATTTATTTATTTGTCAAACAAGTATAGTACATATTAATATAACATAACATAATTAAAATGTAGTAATAGAAAGGATAATAAGACAGTAGGACAGGGACATTAGGCACAAAAGTGCACTTATGCCTGCCCTTTACAGACCTCTTAGAAAAGGGGAGAGGTCGATTGTAGATAATGTAAGGTTGAAGATTTTGGGGTTAGGGGAAGAAACAACAGAGTCAGGTAATGAGTTCCAGGCGGTGACCACTCTATTGCTGAAATCATATTTTCTGCAGTCAAGTTTGGAGCGATTTACATTCAGTTTGCATCTATTACGTGCTCTTGAGTTGTTGTTGTTGTTGTTAAAGGTCACTGCTTCAGCCACTTGCAATGTCAGCTAATTATCACTCATTCCATGGGACCCTTGATTAAGAGATTTGTTGAAGACTAATTTTGAAGTACGGTATTGTTGTGGTTAGCTCTGGCCCTGCTCCTGCCCCAAAGACTGTGGATGTGGGGGAGACATCCACATGCTGCAGGCCTGTTTTGCCCCCAGTTGAATCTGATGATGAAGGCTCCTCTGACCAAGAAGACATGAGTGACAGGGAGGAGGAGAGTGTGGCAGACAGCTCAGGAGATCAATTATCTAGCTCCTCCTTAGATTCAGAACAAGAGTTAATGATACAGCCACGCATGAGGAGAACGATGCATAGACAACAACAACTGAGAGATTATTATCAAAGAAAACGAAGCCACCTGTGGTTGGGTGGGGCTGTGGTAATTAGTGAGGCTGCTATAAATAGCAGCCTGTGGGTTTGGCCATTGTGGAGGATTATCTGATCCTTGTGTTTCGTGACTGCTTTACTGACTTTGACTTTTTGTGTGTTGATTTTTCCCCACTTTGAAACTAAACCAGAGCAAAGTGTGTGTCACTTTGTGAAAGAAGAAGGACTGTGAATTGCCTCACAGCTGCAAGCTAAGTATCACAGAACTGATAAGGGACTTGTACAAATTACCAGTTTGTTTGGAGATGAGTGCTCTTTGCTATACCAAAAGAGGGCTTGGTTTAAGTGAATTTTCATTATAAAGAACATTGTTTTGAATTTTCAAATGTGTGTGTGTGTGAAATTTGTACCTGTGATTTTTTGGGAGGATTCTACCAGAGAGCCCAACAGAACAGGTATTAACTTATGAATTATTTCACATTGGTACTTTAACTGGGAAATTGAAAACAAAACTGACTGAAAGGTTGCATCATTCTTTCCCATTATGAACTGCCTTGTAGTGAATTAGGACACTAAACTTTTATTTATTTGAAAATAAGTTCATTCTGGTTCCTGTAGCCTGGAAGAATTATTTCATTTGGCATTCGATATTTTTAGGCAATAAAACTTAAAGAAGCAGAAGTCCTGCCAGGGAGAGATACTTAGATTGGGACAAAGTTGCAATGTACATTGAGGTGAAAGATCATTGTCTGAGTGCCAACTCTGTGCAAAGTCAGGCAGACACTGATTTTTGAAAAATTAACACACCTGAAAGTAGCTACACCTTTCTTTTAAAGAAAAAGGGGAGATCTACTAGGCTGGGATCTGCTAGGCTAGAAGCATTTGATAGGTCCTTCTTCCTCTACATTAATCAAACTTTTATTTCCCCATTTACCCCATTTTCCTGCATCATAGAAGGAAAATATTTTTTTTAACAATGTTCTTCTTTTCAGCAGGAACGGCCCATGAATGAGTAATAAAGTTTTAGATCCAAAATCTCCAAATAGTGCTATAGTAACAAGTTCCACTGTGTGATCTGTTATCAGAGAGTGCATTTGTTGGCTCGATTATGTTGTGAATTGGGTAACACTTTGTGTTTTTCCTCTTGATTGCCCTTCTCTCGTCTTTCTCTGAAAAGCTGCCCATTTAGGAGACAGTAGAAACAGCAATGAGCTGAATTAAATGGACTTTGCAGCCATGGGGGTGTGCCATATGTCATCTTGATTCTACCTGAAAAAGCAAAAGTTTTTTTCAATATAGGGCAAAAAACCCCAGAGTTTTTCTTTGACAGTCTCTTTCTTTGAGTCTCCCAGAACTTGCATAATTTGCAAAGGCATGTTTTTAGATGCTTTGGCAATAACATTTTAGGAAACACAGAAAACTGCATTCTAGAGAACTTTTGTTAGGAAATCTCTTGTTCAGTTGCTTGAACCCAAAATGGGTTGTAGCAAAATGAAGAAGGGAGGGTATAATCCAATTGGAGAAATAAATGGCAGTGTGGTGGAAGAAAAGAATATTTAATGGACAAGGAGACCCTACAGCAGACGTCTTCAAGCTTGACAACTTTAAGACTTGTGGACTTCAACTCCAGCCACACCTCTGTCCTACAGTGTTTGAAGCCAGCCAGATATCACAATATTTGTTGGATAAGAAAGGGATACTTTGCTTATTGCTGTCAATTTCTTCAATTTCACCACCTCGTCCTCAAACAATAATGATGGTGATTAGGACTGCAGGCTTCAAAATAACATACATGGTTTTTTTTAATCAAATGCAACAATGCTGATATTCTCTCTCTCTCTTTCTCTCTCTCTTCATCTTAGAGCAATGCATGTAACAAATCAATTTAAACATGACAAAAGCATTTGCATTTGACCATTTTCTCACTTAGATGCTTATAGTAACTTCACTATGTCATCCATCCATCACTGAATTGGTAAAAAGCTGGTAATACCCACAGTGGTAACAATATGGCCACCATAATGGAAAAAAGAAGATGGGGTATAATTTTAGATAACATTTTATAGGAAAGAACTAATCCTGAGTTGAAAGTGAAGCCTTTGAGCTTCACATTCAGTAGAGGAAGCTTAAATAACTTGACCCTTATTTTAGCTAGACCATTCTGCTGCTGTTTCAGTGATCCGTACGAAATATAGAAATCCCTGGTAGGCATGGCTTCATTTATGGTGTAACTGCCTTTTAGCATCCTTGAAAAGGTTGTAAAGCAGGCTTTGTTCATCAAATAACAGCTTTATGAAGATCAAGGGAGCTTTTCCTTTGGAGTAGCTTGTTTTCATGGGCAACTTTATTTGGTCAAAGCAGAGCTCTCCAAGCCAAACAGCAATGATCCCAAAGTGACCAAGAAATCAAGAATCTGAGGATCTTACATGCTCACATTAGGATGGCTAATGTAAGGAATTCATGCTTTTAACTTGTGTGCCTCCCCTATTCTCTGCAATTACTCATGCATGGCCAACAAGCCAGATTTCAGAATCTCAGAAGGGGCAAGTATATTTTTTCATTTTTCAGACTCAAAAAAAAAATATATGTCTATGCTCAGGGCAATTGAAAAGTGCTGAACTATTTTCCATTGTGGGTGGAGCCATCATTCAGGTTGGGATGTCCTCATTCAGTCAGAGGTAACGACCGAGTGACTGGATGATGATGAAGAGGCATATCAGGTAAGTCCAACACCCCTTTTCAATTGAAGTTATCCAAATATTCTGCCTCCCAGCTGATATCAAACACAGAACGTCGGCAAAAGTTAAACAGAACCGATTTGCAAAAGGAATTGTGATTGAAACTAAGTTCAGAGAAAGAAAATTGTTGGTTGTTGTGTGGCCGCTAATCATGGTAGAATAATAAAAAAAAACCTTGCCTTTTTCCAATCATTGCACTTGCTAGCTTTGTACTTTTTCATTATGTCCTTCAATCAACACTTTCAGTAGCTTTTAAAGAAGGCTTTGTATGTGGCAAAGCATGATTTCTAAACCATGTAGCACTTAGCACATTTTTTAAAAAATTGGTTAGCTGCTGTTTTATTATCTTTCAGGTAGATACAGTATGCCTGCGTCTTGTTTTATTAGTTTCATTATTTCTAAAAATTACTGTTCCGGTACTAAAGAAAATATTGCAGTTTGGAGAAGGATTGAGAAGGATTAAATAAATAATGTGCATGTTAAAATAGGTTTTAACACAAAGTACTACTACTGCTGTGCACTGTAGGGAAAACACACTAATTCATCTCCTCTTCACTTTACTTTAGCTTTCATAACCTATATCACAGAAAGCTTTCAGAGCATCTCAGGGAGAAAGCTAGACAATAAATGTATCTTTTTTCCACAAAAACAAAGCTGCTGCTAAAATATCTTGGCTGTGCTCATCCACAACCTAGTGTCTAGAGAGCATAATCTGACCAAGGGTGGGTTCTGGTTGAATTTTGCTACCAGTGCATATCTGCACATGCACATGCATCCAGTAATGGGCAGACAAAACTTTTACTTCCACACTGTGGGTATAGCTTATTTTGTGGGTGTGGCTTAATGGTCATGTGACTTGGTAGGAGTGGCTTGCTGGCCATGTGACCAGGTGAGAGTGGCTTGAATGACATCATCGTTCAAGTGAAATGTTAAGTCCTCGATTTAGAATCTTACCAGTGTCGCTCACTGGGATAACAATTTGTTTCACGTTTCCCACACTCTCCTTCCTGGGTCGTCCCCTGTCTCAGTCTGGGTAGCTAGGCGAATGGGTGTTGCCAGAAGCATAAATGCTGCCAACGCCGCTTCCACCCACACCTCAGGTGACAGGTGGACACGTGAGGCTGGAGGGGAGCCGGGCAGGAGAGAGGAGAGCTCATCCAAGGCCAGGAAGGAGGAAAGAGGAAAAAAGCAAGGAACACAGATGCAGCAGCAGGGAAAATAAGGAGAGCCAAGCCGAGCCCAGTAATCCAGGAAGTGACTGCCTCCGATCAGCTGGAGCTTCATTTCCACTGGTGGAACTATGTTCCACCCCATCCTGCCTGCTGCCCACCCCTGCATGCATCATATGAGCGTCTCAGCTGCGCTTCGGAATAAAGGTCAGCACTAAGATGAGGAACAGGTGGGAGGGCTTCTTCCAACATGGAGACACCAGGAAAAAAATCACAAAAATTGTGTCATCAGTGGGTTCCTTCCGGTGCAGCGCTCTGGACTGCACCGGTAGGAACCCACCACTGATCCTGACACAATCCTTGCAATATATGTATAGGCATCTCTGACACTGACATTATCAGGAGAAATTTGTTTGGTTCTTGAAGACGGCATGCAGTGCTGGGTCAAGGGTCACCAAAATACATATGCACAGTGAAGGGCTACCAAAATGTTTGCTACCACACTATAGGTGTGGCTTATGCAGGATATCCAGCAACATCTTTCAACATCTTTCAGTGCAAATTGGGTGCTTGGGGTGGTGCTCCATTTTTGCTATCCCACTGCATTCCCCCTGGTCTGGGCAGTAGCCCACCCCTGCATATGCAAATTCATTATGTCAGCACGCATACCCAAAAATGACTTCTCCCCTTTAGCTTTTACACCAGATCTGGGAATGTCTTCCAGGGAACATCTGTACCCTTACATCTCCATCTACCTGTCCTTTTCTGGCATAACACCCTGCCACCAGTCCCTGTTGAAATTCTAGAAGCTGCCTCCATTTCTGTGGATCAAGGAAAATGTATTAATATCATTAAATAGATGTATTTGCTGAGCAAATTGTCATTACCTTTCTGGCTTTTAGTTCAAATTGTTTAGGTGAGCTTGTGTCCAGTTAACAATTCAAGCAATATATCACAGGTATAAGTATGTATTTAAGTACTTATTTGGTCCTTTTTTAAAAAAGTAACCTTTATTGAGATTTTAGTTTAAAACAACATATAAACAAGACATACAAAAATACATAAAATGCAAACAAAGCAAAAACTAACCACTTTTATAGCCATTTCATTTCTAAATATATTCATACTTTACAGTATTTACAATATTTACAGTATTACTATTTTAATTTAAACAATTGCTATTGTCTATCCAGTTCTATATTCAATGGATTGAATCTCCTACTATCTATT
Source organism: Erythrolamprus reginae (assembly GCF_031021105.1). Lineage (NCBI taxonomy): Eukaryota > Metazoa > Chordata > Lepidosauria > Squamata > Dipsadidae > Erythrolamprus > Erythrolamprus reginae. Next base: position 255,348,030 of record NC_091950.1, read on the forward strand.
CAACATCTATTTCTTCCATTTTAGTTATATACACCTCTAATTGTTTACATAAGATGTGACAGTAAGAACATTTACAGTTTCTTTATAGTTCACCTTTATAACCAAATACCAAGTTTTTTGTTGTGATTTAATCACTTATAACTGTGATAGCAAACCTATGGCATGTGAGCAACAGGTGGCATATGGAGCCATATCTGAGGGCATGTGAGGCTTCGCCCTATGTCAGCTCCAGCTGATTTTCAGCATTCCAGCACAGCAGTAGCACTGGGAGTGCCAACCTCTGCCTGGAGCAGATGTCATCAGTTACCTGCTCCAGAGCCGTTATCAGATCTTTCCTTTTCTCGGTTTCCTTTGAGACCTCCTGTAAAAAAAGAAATTGGTGAAGTACAATCAAAATTAACTTTTAATGCATTATAAAATCTCGCTTAAAGAGGTTGCTCTAATTTCTTATTATCATGTACAATACTTATAGTCTTTGCTCTTCTGATGTCTTTTTCGTAGTTTCCACGTTTTCTTCTTAGTTCCTCATACAGTATGTTTTCTCTCTGTCAGTATCTCCTGGCAAAAAAAACAAAAAACAAAAGAACTAGAGCTTCTACAGTTAAGTAAACTTAAGATGAAATAAGTCATTTTTCTTTTTTAGAATTAAAACAATTAAAACATTGTTAAGTTAAAATAAAGCTCACTTTCTGGGTTGTCTTTCATTTTGTTCTGCAGCTCCTTATTTTCCATCATAAGCTGAGCTATTTCACAGTTGTTCTCCTCTTCCAACTAAGATGCAGAAATTACAAGAAGCAGACATCACTCAATACAAATATGTGGACAAAAAGCATTTTAAAGGCAAGTTCTTTTTTTCTGCTCAGCTCTCTTTCTTGCGTTGGCCTTAGTTCTTCCATCTACTTCTGTATTTTTATTGAAAAACACTTGTGCTATTAAACAATATTCACAAAAGACATGACATATTAGCCCACCAACATCACTGAAATTTAAGACTGGCCATTAAATAGGAAGGGTCAGCAGTGATGCAGAGGGAGGATTGCCTTTGTATCCCAACTCCTGCTACAGGTTCTCAAACAAACAAAATAGCTGATTACCAGTACTTATTTTGGTCTCTGGTATTATCTGTATTTTTCCGGACATACCTGCCAAAAGAAGACATTTTGAACACCTGAGGACAAACTAACTGGAGAAGGAAAATTTACTAAGTATTATAAATCATACTCTGTTTACAATCATAATAGCTGGGGTCATATCCAGTTGCAATGTGCTTTGGCTGCATTCTGGCCATTTTTTCTAAAATACTTTGCATTAGTTCTGGCAAAATGCTTGGACCATAAAGCCACCTTTTGCAAAGCACGGTAATTACATCAATCTATTATCAATCTTACATTGCAGCATTTTCATGTTTTCACTGGAATTTATATATGCCTCATCTAAGGAAAATGTTAATATTTGTAGTTTGGTAGATTTAATTTTTAGCAGCTATTATTGCATATAATCCTTATAATTCTTCTTTAATACCTCAAAACTGATGTGGAAGGAACCATATTAACATTCTATTTACATTATAAGTATATACTGTATACATTTCTATAAACATTGCTGCTTGGAAATAATCATAGCAGAGGTCAACAAAAACTGCTTGGATTAGTGAAAAGAGCTCATTTTAATAGATTGTTTTCTGTAAAGTTAAATCAAGCCGATAATATAAGAGCCAAAACTGAATTTCCTTGGGATTTTATTTATTTCTTTGTTCATGTATGGGGAGAGGGACATGTCTCTATAGAAGTCAGCATGAGACAAAAATATCAGATTTTCATAGGTTGTACAATTTGCCAGAAGTATTTTGTTTCTAATTCTCTACACAGTTAATTAAAAAATAGCACTGCAAGAAGTAATCCTAGAATTTGTTTTTGATTTCCAATGCTGCATCAAGTGAAAATGGTGGGGCCCACATGTTAAGGGATCAATGTCCTGGGATTCGGTTTTCAAAGAAATTGATCATCTTTGCTTACTTGTTTTGCCATATTCTCAGAAATCAGAAACAACATGACGTTTATGTTGAACAAATGTTTCAGATTTGAACATGGCAAGCTCTGGCCTCTGGTCTGTACTTCTAGGGAAATATGAAATATGCGCAGGCAGCCCAGTTTTCAATTCACTTCCTTGACTGGAGTATTTTTTACTTCTTGATTGCTGGTTTGATGTTAATTTTGGTGTTAGCCTATTCTCATCTAAGTATTGATTCTGGTGGGGAGATGTTTTGGTCTTTTTGTTCCCATTTTGTCTTGTTGACTGTCTCGCTTGCACAGTATGTAGTTGTTGTTTATGTCTATGTGTCTGTTGAGTGGTAGGCTTCTAGGAATTCTCTCGTGTTTTTGGACTTGGCTTGGTCTAAGATAGTCCATAATATGGATGCATAAAAGCAACCTCTGCTCTGACCAAAAGGATTGTGCAACATTTCTAGGGCAGAGAAACAAGTATTTGCCTCATAATGTTTCTTTTTCTTAAAAAAACCTATCTCATAATTACTGGCCAAATTTAATGTAACTAGCTGAATGTTTCTCAACCTTGGGAACCTGAAGATATAGAGACCAACTCCCAGAATTCATGTTGGTGAGGGAATTCTACCCTAGTTAGTGAAGTAGGGGAGGGGGAGACAGAGAGTGAGATCCCCTAGTAACTACATCCATGCTTTCATTAGTTTTTGTGGAAGCACAAATCAATGGTTGGCCAAAGTCTTTCAGGTTTCTTGTTTAAAGCATTTTTGGGAAATTACACTTCCAAAGCTTTTCTTCAGATGCACTTTTGCTATTGGTGTCAAAGGAAGTCAATTCAATTTTGAAAGAAAGGATTCTAGAACCAGGAGTCCCATTTGATTTTTTTAAAAAATACACATATGGCAGATTTTCTCAGTTATATATATATATATATATATATATATATATATATATAAAGATTAACAGGAACAAAAGTTCTGTTGAATCCTGTATGCTAATCGTATTTAGAGAGTTAGAGTGAATCAAATCAGCTAGTTCATCCTCATGTCCCTCTAACCATAGCAGGAAGACCCTCACTAGCCATTGTTTATTTATTTATTAAATTTATATGCCACCCATCTCCGAAGACTCGGACTACACTGTTGTTAAGCAACGACCTTCATGACATCTCTGAGATTCACCTCTAGCTGCAGCTCCGCTCTTGTTTCCAATAACTGGTACCATCACCCAAAGAAGTACAAGTGGCTCTCAACTTCCTACCCTGGTAAGCATTCCATGATGTTTTGGTGAATAGTACTGAAGCCCCTGGAAATACAAAAGAACCAGGAAAGGTGCACTTTCCAAACCAGGTCCTGAGACTGTCACCCACCAGGAGCAATCAGTGCTGTTTCTGCCACCACTTTTTCAACAATTTCCCTAAAGAAATTGACAAAGAAGCAGAAATAATTTCAAATCCTGAACTAATTCAAGAGTTACGCATGCAAGTTGGCAAGTAAGTAAATAAATAAAACAGAAAATCTCTTACCTCAAAGAGGGGTTTCCCTGCATAGAATAGGAATGTCTCCATCCCTAATGCCCTAAACCAGTGATGGCGAACCTATGGCACGGGAGCCACAGGTGGCACGTGGAGCCATATCTCCTGTCACGCAAGCTGTTGCCCTAACTCAGTTCCAACATGCATGTGTGTGCTGGCTAACTGATTTTTAGCTCGCACAGATGGTCTGGAAGGGCGTTTTTGGCTTCCAAAGAGCCTCTGGGGAGTGGGGGAGGGCATTTGTATCCTCCCTCAACTCCAGGGAAGCATTTGGAACCTGGGAAGGGCAAAACACAAGTCTACTGGGGCCATCAAAAGTTAGAAAACCGGTCATTTCTGGCCTTCAGAGGGCCTCCGAGGGGTGGGGGGAAGCTGTTTTCGCCCTCCCCAGGCATTGAATTAAGGTTGTGGGCACTCACGCATGCATGATAGAACATGTGCGTGCTCTTTCAGCACCCAAGTAAAAAAGAAAGGTTTACCATCACTGCCCTAAGATAAAGTAATCCTAAAATAAACATAATAAATAATCCATAAATAAACATAATAAATAAATATTAAATATTGGGTGTAAATAAATCTAAATAAATAAAATTAAATAGGATAAGCAAGCAAATAAACACTGAAAAATTTAAGCCAAAATCTGATCTAAGCTACCACTAGTCAACACGCAACACACAGAGAATAACTTGTCAGTGAGTAACTTTCATTAACCAATTGAAATATTTTTCTTTACTTCTTCTTTATCAGCTCATCTACCTCTCAGCACCATTATGAAGCATGATCTCACAAAGCAAAAGCCAAGCAAACTGGTGGGTTGAATGAAGGCTACGCAGACTTTTATTTTTCAATAATTCCATATTTTTCCATATTGTAAAATGTCAGTACAAAATCATGTTGATGTGTTTAGTGGAATCAAAGGATTAAAAAATGCTCTAGAAAATGGAAAATGCCATAGAAAAATTAATGGAACTGAACAAGGCAGAGAGTTCTCTGGAGAAATATGCACAATTTAGAAGGAAAAAGAGGAGTAAAGGAGAGAAATTGGAGAGATTTCTGGGCTTGGCAGAATAAACTATAATATGGCTCTAGCGTTGCCATACTGTATTTGCTTTTTATTCTTGGGGAAAAAAACCTTCAAGACAAACACAGACTGAATTCAGCAACAGCCCTTTATTTTCTGCCTGAGCAGTTTGATACACAAACTGCAATATATTGCATGGCCATCATTACTATGATACAGTGCACTTTTCTTAGTGTTTTTCTGTCCACAGCAGAGCCTTTTGGATGATCAGAATTAGTGTTTTGGCGAACCGAATCTGCACAATTCGGGTCCATACTGAATTTTGCGGTGTTTGGTATACCGGACCCGAACCCGATTTTTTTTTAAAAAAATGTGCTCTGGTTCAGCGTTCATGCTGAGCACCGCAAAGCGCCACCACCTCCTCCTCATCTGCTAAGTAGAGGAGGAGGAGCCGGGCACCGGTGGCGGTGGAGAAAGGCGAACACCGGGGAGCTGTCAGCTGGTTGGGAGGCTGGGAGGGAGGCACAAAAGGAGCTGGGGAATCCCAAGAAGAGATTCTGGAGGCGGAGCTTTGACGTCACATATACTGGCAGGTTGCTAAGGGTGCCAAGGTGATCACTTCCTAGATTCCATCCTCCCTCCATTATTCTAGTGCCACTCCTGGAATCCAGGAAGTGATCACCTTGGCGTCCTTAGCAACCTGCTGGTATACGTGATGTCAAAGCTCCACCCCCGGAATCCCATCGTTTTTTAATTTTTACGGATGTATTATTTTAATTTATTTTTATTTTTACATGAAAGGACGCTGCAGCTGCATGTAAAAATAAAAAAAATATTTTTACATTAATGGACCTCCCTTTGCTTGCATCGCTGCTGTGGCGTCCTTTCATGTAAAAATAAAAAAAAATTACATGAAAAGACCTCCCTGTGCTTGCGGTGCCGCAAGCAAAAGGAGCTGAGGAATCCCATGAAGAGATTCCGGGGGCAGAGCTTTGACATCATGTATACTGGCAGGTTGCTAAGGACACCAAGGTGCCACCCCCAGAATCCAGGAAGTGATCACCTTGGTGTCTTTAGCAGCCTGCCGGTATACCTGGCGCCGCAACCTGGCACCGCAAGCAAGGGAGATCTTTTCATGTAAAAATAAAAAAATATATTTTTACATGAAAGGATGCTGCAGTGACGCCACAAGCAAAAGGAGGTCCTTTCACATTAAAAAAAAAATTACATGAAAAGACCTCCCTTTGCTTGCAGCATTGCTGCGGTGACCTTTTTCATAATTTTTTTTAAAATTTTTACATGAAAGGATGCTGCAGCGGTGCTGCAAGCAAAGGGTGGTCCTTTCACGTGAAAATTTAAAAAAATTACATGAAAGGACCTCCCTTTGCTTGCGGCGCTGCTGTGGCGTCCTTTTTCATAATAATAAAAATAAATAAAAATTAAAAATCCGTAAAAATAAAAACGATGGGATTCTGGGGGCAGAGCTTTGATGCCACGGACCATTCAGGTTCGGGTTTGGGTTCGGCCGAACTTTGCGTGAAGTTCGTCCAAACTCGCCGAACCCAAACACCGTTGGGTTCACCCATCACAAATCAGAATAAATGACAGAAAATGTCTTATGTTTAGGGAAAGTGTCTGTTTATTCATCATTGAAACAGAAAGCATTCCTATTTTAAGATGAGTCATGATGATGTCATTATTTAATCCATGCAACGCAATGTGTGTGTGTTATGCAACAAACTAGATTAATGTTTATTAGCTAGTTTGAGGGACGGAATGTGACACCTATTCATTGTGGTGAGACGAAGCTCCACAAGAACATCAAGGTAGTTATTATGATCTCTTGCTCAGTCAGATATTTAGGCTGGATTTGGCATTTTTATTCACCTGTCAAGTACTTCCCAAGGACCTGGAATGGGCAGATGATATTTAGAGAAATTGTCACAGGATGCAAGCTATTGTGAGGAAAGCTGCCTTTTGCAATTTAATCAGTGGTGTCCAAGATTTTGCCAAGGCCAATGGTATCCAAGTGATTGTTTTGGGATTTCACCCAAGTTACTATTGGTATTACTTTGCTTTCTTTTGCCACAGTTGTTCCATTTCTTTTTTCAGGTTTTTCTATTTTGTTATCTTCTTCAGTTCTGCTGTCTCCAGGTACTGCCACATCTGCTATCCAGATATTTTTGGTCTTTCTTTCTAACCCCCAAAACCTTACCCTTAGACTATCCACTATTGACCTCTCCCAATTCCTAAGAGGTCTGTAAGGGGCGTGCATAAGTGCACCAGCGTGCCTTCCGTCCCCTGTCCTTAATGTTTTTTATTTGCATGTTGCATGTATCCAAATATTATTATTTCTAATACTCTTTTTTCAAATTTTTGACTTTTACTAGTATTATGTATCTTAATTTTATCATATCTTCACTTGACAAAACAAATACATAAAAGTAAATAAAATAAAATAAACAGTTATAAAGTCTAGACTGTTACATGGCAAGTACCTATCTGCTTCGATTATAATGTCCCAGAGCACTTTAGCATCTTCATTTTCTTATTACATTCTCTATTTTACAATCCTATCTTTTTTTGTTTGCAGACATATGGCATTTCTTGCAGAACTTCCAATGAACTATTGCTGCTACTTTGTCATGCTGTTGCTTGTAATTGGATGGGGTGATCTTCTGGCAGCAGCTAACCAAGTGATCCACCATTTCTTCAACATTTTTTTTGCAGAAGTGGCACTTATTGTCGGTTGTCATGTTTTCAATTCTGGCCTTGTATGCATTTAACCTTAAGGCTTGGTCTTGTGCAGCCAGAATTAGACCTTGGGGCTCCTTCTTCAAATATCCTGCTTTTAGCCATTGCTAAGTCTTGTTATAATCTGCTTTCCCTGCCACTTTTTTAATGTACTGTTCATATAAAACTTTGTCTTCCCATGTCTCTTTTCTGTTCTTCATTTGGTGTTTCTTGTAGGCCAGTTTGGTGCAGTGATGAAATCCAATTTTTTTTAACTACTGGTTCTGTGGGCGTGGCTTGGGAGGCTTGGGGGACATGGCAGGGAAAGATACTGCAAAATCTCCATTACCACCTCACTCCAGGAGAAGGATATTGCAAAATCTCCATTCCCTCCCCACTCTGGGGCCAGCCAGATGTGGTATTTGCTGGTTCTCCAAACTACTCAAAATTTCTGCTACCTGTTCTCCAACTACTCAAAATTTTGACTATTGGTTCTCCAGAACCTGTCAAAACCTGCTGGATTTTACCCCCAGTTTAGTGTCTCTAATATACGCAAGCTCCAGTGCATCTTCTTCAGTCCCCTTCAGATATTCTTCCAAAGCCTTTTTTCCTTCTTCAATTGCCTGATGCACTTACAACATTCCACACTCACCTATTTTCCTTGGCAAGTGGAGTCTGCAAATATTGCTCCAAAGACCAAAGACTTGATTCATTGTAATTTCCCCCCTCGTCTTCCTACCCAAGATCTTTAGTTCTGCTTGAGTCCAGTCCCCTATTCTATCCATGCATCTAATGATTTGAATTCTCCTGGCTTTAATTGCCTTGATGGTATTTCTTCCCCAGTTTTGACTTTAAGATTTTTTTTCCAGTCTCTTGATTAATATTATTATATTAATTAGATTTATATGCCATCTGATGGCCAGGAGCTCATGCTACAAATGATTGCTCAATTTTTCAAATTGTTATTAAAACTCTATACAGTTTTTTTTAATGAAAGCCCAGATGAATTTATTTAGTTGTACATATGGAATCAAATATTGTTCATGCTTAGGTATATTTGTTAACATTAGAGCTTTCTGATTCATGATTCATCTAGATAAATAAATGCAAACTTTATGCTGGAGTTGAAAAAAAAATCCTTAGTTGCCAAAGTGATTAAAAATATGGACAGGTGATACTTAATCTGGAAGCAGCTGTCACAAAACTTTTATTATGCTGAAAGAATTTTATAGGGGTGAGTGTGTCACAGTAAAAGACAATATTCCCCTAGCTAATTAAAATCTATTATGATGGAATAGCCATAATTGCCTTATAGCAGCTTGAAGAAACCAGCTGCATATGAATTTCAAGAAAGAATTTGAGGAATAAAATAGAATTTCAGACATCCATATTTGTATTTCTGTCCCAAAGAGGGCAACAATGGTTTTACAATAGAAGAACATAGAGAACAATTTACTCAGTTTCCATTGTTTTCAATGAGACCCAATCCCTAATAAGTATGATTACAAGCCTTTGTTTCCTTCTGCAATTAATTTTCCTTAATCAACTCTATTTGGGAATGAGACATCAGAAGAAAACATTGATCTTGAAGATGCATATATCATATATTTGATCCATGTCAGTGTCACAAATTTTATGGTTCACTCTGTTCCAGTCATTCTTCTGTGAGTAAATATTTTTTTTAAATTATTACTAAGAAATATAAATACATTCTCATCTGGAACCTTCTCTAATAGAATCATGTTTTTAAAGCAACAATCTGAGTGTTAACACAATTACTTCTAATATATACCTTCTTTGTATAACTTGTCAAAAAGCCTGTGTTGGTATATATTTCCCAACTATATTTTTATGCTAACATTTCCCTAAATATGAAGAACCCTCTTTGATGTTACTCATTACTGCTCATTGGTTCTACGTGGAACCTGTTGCAGAAGAGACGGAGTAACGACTCGGACACAAGAGCTGGATTTAAACTTGGGTCATTTTTATTATAATAAATTTGCATAATTTATTAATTAAATTAGCATGAATTAGCATAAATTTGCATAAATCAACATACTCAACTATGACCCGGAAGCAGTGGACCTGCAGGGTCAAACAAACACTTCCGGGGCGGAAATGACGTAAAAGGTCAACATTCCTGGGCAACTATGGGCGTAATCGATGCTGGTCCAGGTGAGGGACCTCTCCCTCACCTGAGACCCTGCCATACACTCGCATGAGGGGGGTCCCGCCGGCTCACCCCTACCCTGGGACTTCAATAGCGGGACCCAAAGACAGGTTCCCCCCAAGTGCGCAGGTAGCACCCACCATGGGCTTGGAGAGAACCTGTCAATCATCCCCAAAGATGCCCAAGGGAGAACGCGCAGTTGCTGAAACCACCCAGATTTCCGCCCCTAACCTGCCTACCCAATGACCAGAGGTAAGCCAATTAACCTAATTAAATGCAAACACCCCCTAACCGCGCATCCATCTCCCCAGTGTGGAATGGGCGAAAAAACAGCCTGGCCTAATGGGCGAGGCTGTAAAAAATTCCCATTCGGCCCCCGAAGGCGACCCACTAGGCACACTGCAAAATAGGGAAGGGCGGGTGGGTGTCTGCTCTTAGTACCAGGTCCGGGCGAAAAGGCTTTCTTCCCGGCCTTCTGTCCCTTAAATAGGGCCAGCAGGCCACGCCCGGACCCGACGTCATGCCCAGCCACGTGGGCAGGGCATTTTCGGCCGAAATCTCGCCTCGCGAGATTTCGGCCGAAAACAAGATGGCGGCCGCCATCGGAAGGGTCCGAGTCTGCCCGGCCCTTCCGCAACAGCGCCGTGGGGCCGGTAAGTCAGCCGGCGATATTGCAGAAGAGACGGAGTAACGACTCGGACACAAGAGCTGGATTTAAACTTGGGTCATTTTTATTATAATAAATTTGCATAATTTATTAATTAAATTAGCATGAATTAGCATACATTTGCATAAATCAACATACTCAACTATGACCCGGAAACAGTGGACCTGCAGGGTCAACATTCCTGGGCAACTATGGGCGTAATCGATGCTGGTCCAGGTGAGGGACCTCTCCCTCACCTGAGACCCTGCCATACACTCGCATGAGGGGGGTCCCGCCGGCTCACCCCTACCCTGGGACTTCAATAGCGGGACCCAAAGACAGGTTCCCCCCAAGTGCGCAGGTAGCACCCACCATGGGCTTGGAGAGAACCTGTCAATCATCCCCAAAGATGCCCAAGGGAGAACGCGCAGTTGCTGAAACCACCCAGATTTCCGCCCCTAACCTGCCACGGAGCGGGGGTCAGATCTCTATCTTGGCCCCCCGACTCCCCCCTCTATCTGCGCCAGCTCACGCAGAGACCTCTGCAGGTCCTGTAAGAAAATGGCGTTCCCCTGTTCTGACAGGTGAACGCCATCGGCCCGGTAAAGCCACGGCCGATCTATAGTGATGAGGGGATGGGCCACTACAACCCCCCCTAATTCTTTGACAGTTTTTCCCACGGCCTTATTCACCCTACGCCTAACCCGGTGTATGGCCCTAAGGGAAATGGCGTCCCTCCAAACGATCCTTGGAAGGATCTCTGACCACACCACTTGCGTGGTGGGCCAAACCGTGCGAAGCCACCGCAGGTCTTCGCGCGCCTGGACGATCAACGGTAGACCGCCAAGCAGGCACAGGTCATTGCCACCAAGGTGCAAGACCAGCCATCTGGGTGCGGCTATGGGCTGCCGACCACCCAGTCCCATCTGGGCGCGACCCTGGGTAGCCGCCCGCCCAGCAGCGCCGGGTACCGCCCTAAGATGCTGAGTACCCAGCAACGTCGGTAGGAGCCCCTCCCACCGCATACCCCTCCGGCCCATCCAAACAACATTGACCCACCGTCCCAACGACAGCTGGGTCCCGATGGCGCTTCTGGCTGCGGAGCGGCCGGCCCAGAAGACCATGCTGTGGCCGCACAGCAGCGCCGTCGGTTTCTGCCTGGACTGGGAACCTGGAAGAGGACACACACAGAGAGGTTACCTAGCCTAAACCCTGCCCAGAATCCTCAGCGGGCCTAACATAACCCAAATATGCCGCTGACCGCCAGCGGCCGATCTCCTGAATCCGTTGGGCCGGGAAACCAGAAAGTGCCACGCTAGTGGCGGCGCCGATACGGAACAAATGCGTTCCGTAGCCGGCGGGATCCATGCCTACCTGAGACATTGCCTTAGACACTATCGCCCAGAATTGATACCGGGTCAGGGGGGTGCCATCCTGGTGTAGAAAAAGGTACCCACACCCTGACCCACGCAAAACACAAAATTGCTGCAAAGCAGCCACCGGGCAAACAGACTTATCGGTGGCTGCGCTAAGTTCAAGTCTAACCCCTCTGTGTAACTGATCTGTCTTGGAGTGTCTCACCAAAAGAGAGACACCCCCCTGTCTAAAAGTCAGATCAGCGAGCTGGAAGGCGCGGAGCGACAAGTCAGACTGCGAGGAGGCCATAGCCTCGCTGACCCTGAGGGCCCCAAAAAACATAACACAAGTCGCTGCCCTAAACAGACGAGCCTCGTAAAGAGAGGCGCACAGACTGTCAAACGTCTGATTAATCAGAGACAGCTGCCGAACCGTCAGGGCCTGATGAGTGTTGGAGGGGAACCCCTGTCGCTCCCTCACCCAGCCTTCCAGCATCCTCCGGATGCGAAAATCACCCGAAAAATCACCAAACCCCCCCGCCTTGGACAGAAAGGCGAGGCCGGCTAACCTAGCCCTGATAGTCCTAACTGAAAGGCCACGCCCCTTCAGCAGGACACAGAATTCAGCTAGGTGCTCAACCGGGGCAGGCCAGCAATGGGGGTAACCCTTACCCAGCCTGAAATTCCCAAACTCCTTACCTGCACGCTGATAAGCACGCAGGGTGCTAGGAGCTACCGATAAGGCGATCGCCCTGGAGGCCTCGTCTCTCCAGCTCTCGAGAGCCCGCCCAGGCTCCACAGGTGGGCTGGAAACACCTCTGGCGACTCTCGGGCCCACGGGGCCAGGGTCCGAAACCTGGACAACTGACCACGGGACAAGGCGTCAGCCACCCCGTTATCTAAACCAGGGACGTGCCTAGCCAAAAACAAGGCGTTCAAAGACAAGGACCTGTGCACAAAATGGCGGACAAGCCGCATCACCCTGTCACTCTTAGAGGACAGGGCGTTCACAACATGGACAACCGCTAGATTGTCACACCAAAAATGCACAGTCTTATCCCTGAACTGCTCTCCCCAGAGCTCTAAGGCCACTATTAAGGGGAAAAGCTCCAAAAAGGTCAAGTCCTTAACCAATGAACAGGCACTCCATTCCGGAGGCCATGCCGACCAGCACCACTGGTCACCTAAAACTACCCCAAAACCGCAAGTCCCTGCGGCGTCGGAACACAGCTGCAGCTCCGCTTCCAAAAGAAGCTCCTGCCGCCAGAAAGACAACCCGTTAAAACGTTCCAAAAACTCCCGCCACACGCAGAGGTCAGCCCTGACCCCTGCACATAAGCGGGTACGATGATGGGGCAAACTTAGCCCCTTCATCGCATCATACAACCGGCGAGAAAAGGCCCTACCAGGCACCACTACCCGACAGGCGAAATTAAGAATCCCGGCCAACTCCTGGAGCTGCCGAAGAGTAACCTTCCTGCAGCCCAAGACCGCCTCAAGCTTGGACCTGATTTTAATCAACTTATCCAGGGGCAATCTGGAAGATTGCTCCACTGAATCCAATTCAATACCAAGGAAGGTAATCCTGGTGGCAGGGCCTTCGGTCTTCTCGGGGGCTAAAGGCACCCCCAATTGAGCACAAAGGGCTTCGAAGTCCCGCATCAAAGCAAAGCATTGCTCCGATTGCGCAGGCCCGGCCAGCAAGAAATCATCAAGGTAATGAACGACGGAACCCAGGCCACTACGCCTCCTGAGCACCCACTCCAGGAAGGTACTAAAGCTCTCAAACAGGGAGCAGGAAACAGAGCAGCCCATAGGCAATGCCCTATCCACATAAAACCCACCTTCGAAATGGAAGCCCAGCAGCTCGAAGTCGCCTGGGTGAATGGGGAGGAGCCGAAATGCCGACTTAATGTCGCATTTACCCATAAGGGCTCCCACCCCACACTCCCTAACCATGGCCACGGCCGCATCAAAAGATGCGTACCGGACAGAACAAAGCTCGTCAGGAATGAAGTCATTCACTGACTCCCCTTTTGGAAAAGACAAATGGTGAATCAACCTAAATTCACCACTCGCCTTTTTGGGGACCACCCCCAGGGGGGACACTCTAAGATTCGAAAAGGGGGGCTCCGGGAAAGGCCCAAGGACCCTGCCCTCGGCGACCTCCTTTCGAATCTTAGCCCGAACAATGTCCTCATGTCCGACAACCGACCTGAGGTTGTCCGACATGAAAGCCTTCCTAACACCCACATAAGGGATCCTAAATCCCTCGGAGAAGCCCCTCAAGAGCAGCTCGGCTCTCGGGCGAGGGTGGTAGTCGACCAACCAACCCTCGAGCACAGGCACATTAATTGGGCTGGGCCCCTTTTCCCCCAGCTGGTGGGGGAGGTTTTCCTGGACCCCCGCCCTTCTTCTCCGCCCCTTTCTTGGGGCGGGGACAGACTGAAGCTGCATGGGACCCCCCACAATTCCCGCAGGCATGCTTGTACTTACAAAAGGGATGAAAACACGCCCCTTTTGCAGCAAACTCATGACAAGCGGGCGAGGCCCCCTTGCCAGCCACACCAGGAGTCGCCTTGGCCGGTGAAGCCGCGCCAGGCTCCTCCTCCATGAAGTGCCCACTATCCGTACGCTCACACCCTTCCTTTCCAGACATATGCGTGGCCCGGAACCACAGGTCCGGGACCACCATATCCCATGGCAAGTTAGGCTCAACCGCCATCCTCATACGGAAACCCTTATCATAATGGCGCCATATGGTGCCCTTATATTCGAAGTGGGCCCTAGCAATCAAGTCTATATACTTAAACATGGCAGAGGCCATAGCCGGCTGCCGTTGAATCACCACAGACCCATAAGTAAGAAAAGCATACAGCCAGGAGCTGAAGCATTTCGTTACCTTGGTCTTCTTCGTTTTCTCCCCCGGGACAATCTCTTTCTCCTGCTTGGGAACCTCTCGGTTCAAAAGCGAAAAAAGATCCACGTATTCTCCCCGCCAAATCGCCTCCTTGACCGACGGGTGAAGGTGGCATCCTAGAGGGGTGGTTGTTGTTGTTTTCCATTAATCTAGAAGAGACAGATTTAAAACAGTTCTCCAGTTCTGGCTTATCTAACTAACTAAGTAGCATTTTCAAGCCCAGTCTGAATATAGTCCATTCTTCTGCTTGTCCTTTGCTTGTAATCATAGTGGAATGGGGCCTGATCTAGCATGTGTTTTTTTAATTCTTAAATTTTGTTTCAGTTTTCTCTTTTGCTTTCCCTCATTCCAAAAACGATCTCCTGTGGGCCTGCAAAACCAGTCTATGTATGATATATCTATGGTAGAATCAATGCGTGACTAAAGGCAAAGGTGTTCTTCAGTCTAATCAAAAGGGCTAGAAACATGTCCTTTTCCCCCTTAAGCCAAAAGACAGCAATGTAATTGTCACTCTGAAGGCAAGAAGCTATTTCTCTGCTGCTATAAGGTTCAAATATTTAAAATGCTGATGGTGCACTGTATACATTTATTCTTAATTAAAGATTCGGTAATTTAGTAAAATGGATGGAAAGAAATTATAATAAGGTTCAGCAAATGCACTCTTTCAATATTAATGAATATAATACAACACAGTGAGCATAGGAGAGCATTGGGCCTCACATTTCCCTAAATGTGAAAAGCTGAAGAGCTGCATTAAGAGATAATGCAATTATAAAAAGTCATGGACAACAGCATTTGTATAATTGTAGCTTTCTCCCACATGCTCTTCTACAACCTAGGGTTGACTAGCTGGGCTGCCCAGCACATCAATGAAAGGATTCCTATAGAGAGAAACATTGGGAAATGCCAAGTAGAGCCCAATATGCTAAATATTTTATTGGGGAGGCGGAGTTGTGGAATCAATGAAGAAATGTACTGTAATTAACTTATCCTACAGCTGTGCTATTGTCCAGCTAAGTAGGAAAAGAATAACTGCCCTGTTCCCCTAATTTTTGGCCAGCCTTGGTCCTCCCCAAATGGCCCTCTCTCCCAGTAAGCTTCCAAGCACAGCTGCCAGTTCTTTTTAAAGTTTTTTTTAAAAGCTCTAAATATCTTTAAAATGCAGAGGGCCAGCCTTTAGAGCCCTATCTAATGCATTTTAAAGATATTTAGAGCTTTTAAAAAAAACTTTAAAAAGAACTGGCAGCTGTGCTTGGAAGCTTACTGGGAGAGAGGGCCATTTGGGGAGGACCAAGGCTGGCCAAAACTTAGGGGAACAAGTTTAATGCATCTGAAAGCACCAGTACAATAATTGGGGATGGTTACTCAAGGCTGTAATTCAAGGTTAGCATTACTTAAACTTCTTATTTCTCTCACATAATTTCTAAAAATTATGGAGGGTGGAATAGAATAGAATAGAATAGAATAGAATTCTTTATTGGCCAAGTGTGATTGGACACACAAGGAATTTGCTCTCAGTGTACATAAAAATTCTAAAAATTATGGAGGATATAATAGAATAGAATAGAATAGAATAGAATTCTTTATTGGCCAAGTGTGATTGGACAGACAAGGAATTTGCTCTCAGTGTACATAAAAGAAAAGATGCATTTGTCAAGAATCATGAGATACAACACAATGATTGTAATAGGCAGTGAAGGACTATCAATTTTTTTTACTACCACACTGTTGGTGTGGCTTATGCATGACACCCTGTATTTTCTTTCAACATCTTTCAGTGCAAATTGGGTGCTCTGGGGTGGAACATTTTCACTACCCTACTGCATCCCCCCTCCCCGGTCTGGGCAGTAGCCCATCCCTGGTCTCCACTCTCCGCTCGCTGCAGCAGCTGCAGACGTTCACGATATGCTACTTTCTATAACTGTTCTCACCTCTGCTCTTTCTCCTCTCTCTTTGTCACTGACCACACCAGCCACACAGCTCCAGATCCTCCGTCAAGCTATCGTCTTCCTTCACACAGAACTTCCTCTTTTAACTTTCTAACCGGCTGCGACTACTTCCGCCCACCATCAGCAACTTACTTTTTCCTTCAAAAAAATTGAAAAGCTCCGCTCTCCTCAATCGCCGCTCGTTAGTCACAGGAGACTATATGAGTTCTCACAAAGCCTTGTTTTGCACCTCTAGATCTTTCTGGGTAAGTAGTATTTTTTTTTCAAACCGCTGCTGCCGCCGCTCTATTTTTTTAACTTCCTTGATGACAGCTCAGTGAACCAGGCTTTCGGGCTGATGACAAACCCTGGCTTCCCCCCCCCCTGCTCAACTACAGGGGTTTACCACCCGCTAAGGGAGGGGTTGCGACCCCCCGTAACCGGATGCTTCCCCTAACTATAAATCTTCTCACCGGGAAGAATTAACACCACTAAGTGGTATTTTAAGCGAGAAATCTCGAGTACAAACCAGGAGCTACTGATTTGCACGTCGCTTCAGCCTGGCTCCACCCCCGGAAGTCATAGGGTACAAATAAGCAACCAGGAAACAATCCATATTCATATAAATCACAAGGATACAAGCAACAACCTACAGTCATACAGTCATAAGTGAGGTGATAGGAAGGATGAGAAGACTAATAGTAATTGTAATGCATACTTTGTGAATAATTTAACAGTATTGAGGGAACAGTATTGAGGGAGTCTCCGGAGAGGGGGCGGCATACAAATCTAATAAATAAAAATAAATATTTGTTTAGAAGAGTGGTGGCGTTCGGGAAAAATTGGTTCTTGTATCTAGTTGTCTTGGTGTGCAGTGCTCTATAGCATAGGAGTTGAAACAATTTATGTCCAGGGTATGAGGGGTCAGTAAGTATTTTCATGGCCCTTTTTTGACTCATGCAATATACAGGTTATCAATGGAAGGCAGGTTTGGCAGTAATTTTTTTCCTGCAGTTTTGATTATCCTCTGAAATCTGTGTCAGTCTTCTTTGGTTGCAGAACTGAACTCGACAGTTATAAAGGTGCAGCTCACAAATTGATAGACATAACTGTACTGTTTGCCTCCTATACTAGTAAGTGGGATAGTTGTTGAAAAGCATCATATCCTTCGGCCTTTGGCCATTGTAAGGATAGACTGATGGGGAAATGAGATTGCAAATGACCAAGGCAAAATCTATCCTGCTTCTGCATGAGGCTACAGGGAAATGGCAGCTAGGAACAGATGTTGCTAAGGCCACTGCTTGATACCAAAGAAGAGATTGCCATTTTAATAACTTCCTTTTGCTCCTCACTTTGTACATGGAGCAATGTAGCAGCTTGTGTTTATATGTGTAGAGGCAGAAAAGGGCTACCAAAATTTTTACTACCAAACTATGGGCGTGGCTTATGCAGGATGCCCTGCATTTTCTTTCATCTTTCAGTGCAAATTGGATGCTCTGGGGTGGAGCTCTATTTTTGCTATCCCACTGTGTTCCACCCAGTCTGAGCAGCAGCCCACCCCTGTGTAGAGGTACTTGGTCTTTATCCACTTTGAAAAAGCTCATAGGAGAAAATAGGAGTAAGATAATAAACCCAGCTCATCCAAAGGAAATTGAACAAATCAAAACTGGGGGAAATCTCGAGTGAAAGGATAAGTCTTGCTTCTTTTAATTCCAGATTGCTGCTCCTATGTTATCAGAAGCAAATGACTTCTTTGCTTTCTGTCATAGTGATTGTCTTCTTGTGAAGAAGGAAACACTGTTCACTAGAGGCAGTGGTGGGATCCTGCCAATTTAATAACTGGTTCATGAGTATGTGCAGTTTTACGAAAACTTACCTTCCGCATTACTGCTGGGGAGAAACACAGCTGAGGCATGGCAATCAGCTTTGCTGCACGAATCAACTGAGAGGATATAGGTCAGTAAAGCACAAGGGTGGGCGGGACTACCTGATTGTCAGAGTGAACTTGTTTACTCCAAGCTGATCGTTGGAGCATCTGGTTCTCCCAAACCTGTCCATACCAGCAGAATCAGGGGTGGGTTCTAACTTACCTTGCTGTTAGTTTGCTTCCTCCTGTGCCTTCTGGGCATGCGTATGCTTCAGGTGTGTGCACATGTGCAGTACCCAAAAAATCTGATATGTTTTTAAAAACCAAAAACAAGATGGCGATGACATGCTCAGTGCCAGAAACTCAGCTTCTGCGCATGCTCTGAAGAAAAAAATTAAAATAAAATAAAATACATTTTTAAAAGATGGCGGCACCCATGGACAGCCACCAACCGAACTGCATTGATGACATCATGATGACATCACTAGTGGGTCGCTACAGGTTTGGGTGAATCGGTCCGAACCTGGAGGAACCCAGGGTAGAATTCCATCCCTGACAATATCCTAGGTTACAAAAAGCATTAACAGAGTCACAGTTTGTGAAGGAACCTCTGGGTTCTTCTACACAATCCCCACCCATGCATAAAATCTAATGCTATAGCAGCCCCGAAACTTTAAGATGCTTTTCAATTGAGTGGAACATCAACTCCTCTAATCCCCTAATTCACTTGCTTGAATTCTGGGAGTTGAAGTCCATACACCTTAAAGTTCCCAAAGTTGAGAAAGTCTGATTTACCCTCTGATTCCTCACAAGTTGTAAGATTAGGGTTCTTCACATGCTAGTCATACTTACAGATGCTAGTCATACTTACAGAGTAAGATAGGCAGCTTCATGTATTCACCGAAGCCCAGCTGGGCTTTGAAATGTACTTGAGAGTTCAGTTTGAGGGAGAACTAATTTATTAAAAAGAGACTGAAAGCACCAGCAAATTCCACGTGTTTTTAACTCAAAAGGAACATTGACATCTGACCTGGAGGACAGAAAGTGAATTCTTAGTCCCCTCCCTCTCTTGCTAGCAGCTCATTAGGACAGGAGTAGCTATATCTTCCGTTTCCTTAGCAGCAGATAAATAGTTATGGCATGCTGTATGATGTTCCAGTTTATGGCTCAAAAATAGCAGGCCTCCGTTCCAGAGGAATCTGGAGCTAACAGAACAATTAAACGCCCATGCTTTCTTAAATAATTAATGTGTTGATAGACTGAGCCTTTCATTGCTCACTCTGGTTTATCTAGTGCAAACCTGAAATTAAATGGCCTGCTATAGATAGGATCATTAGTTAAATGTGAAATTACTGTTGGGGTTTGCCAACAAAATGCCATTTTTTTTTCTTCTTCTTCCTTTCATAGAAAACCATAGAAGCATGATGCTTGGGGGTTTGTCAGGTCATCTAGTCAAGCCAGACAGCAGAATCTATTAAAATGTTTTGGACATAGGGGCGGCATACAAATCGAATTAATTTTAAAAAATGGTGGGCGGAACCTTGTGCTGCCTTCGTGAACAGCTCTCTGACGATTGACAAGCATGAGTGAACCGGAAGCATTTCACCCATGGAGCTAATTGTTTTGTGATTAACCCAAGAGGTACACAAAACATTAGGTAACATTCTGAATGTGATTAAGGATGACTTTTTGATTTGGGGAAGACATAATCCATTCCTAGGTTTCGGGTGCAATGTAGCTGAAGAGTTTATAATACAAACTCTTTTAAAATTTACTTTTGATATGGAATCGAGGGGTAAGGGATTTTGTCAAGTCAGGATCTGTGGCAGCTCAGGATGAGGTAAAGGATGAAATGAATTCTTGAGCCCTCGTTCATCATTTTAAGTTGGCATCTATCTAGAAACTGCTTTTGTGGGATATGGAGGTGAAAACAGAGGTTGTATGGAACTGCGCTGCAGTAATGATGATTGAACAGTCATGATTTTTTTCATCGCTATGAGAGATCATATATTTATCCTAATTATGTACGGTAACATTAATTACATAAAATACAATTGATCCCCTTATTTTTATTACTTCACAGCAATTCTAATAAACCTGAACTATTGCAATAGGAAAAGAACATTTGCTTCATTTCCTGACACTTTCCCAAGCAAAAACAATCACTTTATTAGCATCAGTTGATTAATCCTCTCTTTCTTTTTAACCTGAGCTCACATTAGAGTAGCATTTGTATCAGCAGTAACAAACATTAATTTGTCCTTAGAGTGATAATTTGTACGAAGGGTCTGTTTCTGAATGACCCCTGCTAATAAGAGCCTTGCTTCCCTATTCCCTAGCAACTTGGAGAAAGAGAAAGAAAGAAAGAAAGAAAGAAAGAAAGGAGGGAGGGAGAGAGGGAGGAAGGGAGGGAGAAAGAAAGTAAGGAAGAAAATAGAAAAAGAGAGAAAGAAAGAAAAAGAAAGAAAGAAAGAAAGAAAGAGGAGGGAGAAAGATAAATTAGGCTTTCTTTTCATCTTTTTTCATCATTCCTTCATTTCTGTTATGCTTTTTTTATTTCTTAATCCACAGAGGTTCTGAATACACTTAGCCTAGCCTGTTTATTAAGATATTTTTGCCAGCTCCACAGAGTGGGGCTAACAGAAAATCGGAGGGAGGCAAAATACACACTTCCCAGAGTGGGATGGGGCATGTTTCTGCTAAAATAGAAAAAAAAAACACTAAGAGGGTGAAATTTATTAGAAGATGAAGGATAGCCTAAAATATAATTCTGTAGGCAGTTGCCTTTTTTTTTTGCATTGCCTGAAACCAAAATAAAATGGGAATGATGTAGAAGGGCTAAAGAAGGATTGAATGAATCATGAACAGTAGAACTTTTGGATGTGAGACAGCAGAAAGATTGCTGTCATTCATGACAACCTTTGTATTTGAGCGATACCGACAAGGAAGCTATTCCCTCTCTCCACTTTCAACCCACGTGACATTTTAATATCTCATAATATTAAAAATGTTTTAAAATGTAAACTCTGGTTTTCTCCGCACAAGTCAAGGACATTTGAAAGCCGTGCTCTGAATTTGCTACGAATCAGATTTTGATTTGCATATTTATTTGCTGCCCTTATATCCTGCCTTAATCTTAAGAGCCATACATAGGGCACAGGGATAGGGGTGATATGAGCCATGGTGTTGCAGTGGTTAGAGCGTAGTACTACAGGTTGCTTCTGCTGATTGCTGGCTGTAGCTCACCAGTTCAAATCTCACCACTGGCTTAAGGTTGAATCAGCCTTCCATCCTTCTGAGGTGGGTAAAATGAGAACCCAGATTGTTGGGGGCAATATGCTGATTTTGTAAACTGCTTTAGAGAGGGCTGTAAAAGCACCATGAGGCAGTATATAAGCCTAAATGCTATTGCTATAATTATTTAATCATATATCACAATTAATTAATCATCAATCATAATCTAAATCATAGTTAAGGTGCCAGGCTAGAAACTGGCAGTTGTGAGTTTGAGTTACAAGTCAGTGGGATGACCTTGAGCCAGTCCCTCTGTCTCAGCCCTAGGAAGCAAGGGCAAACCATGCCTGAATCAGCTTGCTAAGAAAACTGCATAGAGTCATCCTAGCAGTCGCCAGGAGTCAACACAAACATGAATGACAAATGCACACTCAGGGCACTGAGCATTGTCATAATATCTCTGCTATAAAAAAAAGATTCTCATCTTCCTAGCTGGCTACCTTCTTGAATCCTCCTTTCATTTTTGTACTTGCACCCGAATACTGCAAGTGGTCTCATAGCATCATGATACACATTTTGCCACTTGCCCATCCTTCTTTTTTTAAAAAAATTTAAAATTGATTTTTATAATATAAAAACATACACATAACATATGACAAGTGCTCAGTGATTGCCACCACCACCAGACAAACATTCATACCCCACCACCAATCGGAGGTGTTTTTTGTATAAATCATTTTAACCCAAGAGCGAAATATTTATTTACATATTATAAAGTGATTCCAACTTGTTTCTTATAGCTTGGTCTCGGATCCTACTCGCCATATATCGTCTTACCTTGTCCCATCGCCCCATCAGTTATCACAATTCAGTTTCATTAGTCAAATTCATCCTTTTGTTCATAATCGCAAATTGAATGTGGTCCACCATGTACCTGTACCAATTTTGCATTGTCCATTTTGTCCTTCCAACCTAAGACTATTACCGCCTGAGCGCTTTCTATCGCTACTTGTTTTATTTCTCTGAATTCTCCCATCTCATTACTTTTAACTAATACTACCATTTCCTTAGTAATTATCCATCTTATATTTAATATCCTATTAATATCCTCTTGCACTTTTTGCCAAAAATTCTGCACTACTGGGCATTTACTTGCCCTTCCTTTAGCCCCTGTAGATAACTAGGGGGACAGGTCTCTACTCATCCCCACTCTCTTGCTAGGTTGGCCTGAGAATGAGAGACCCAAAGTCCCTAGTTTGAATGAGGAATGAATCTAATTCTCTCCAAAATCTCAGTAGTACACTAAACGATATTTGGAAGAAGGCCATCAAGCCTGTGCATCTGATCACTGCAGGAAATCTGGAGCTGGATAATCCTCAACATGTGATTGTCTTCTCTCCTCTGGATGATCTCCAACCAGACTTTGTCCGCAATGTGCCTCAAAGACTCTGCTACAAAACTCTGGGATGGTGCTCCTTTTCGCTCTCTAGACAACCTCTTTGTCACACTGATATATTGTTATGTGTTTTGTCCTAATGGAAAACTGCTGTGGCCTGAGGGTGAGGTCATAAATAGCTTCCATTTCTCTACCTCTTTCTCCTTGTCTGGAACATGGCCACTTAGATCGAATTCTCTATCTAATGTCACCTTTCTAAATTGGAGGGTGTTGATCATGGCACATTTTTGTTTATTTTGTTCTTTTGTTTATTTTTGAAAGTTTATTTTGCCTTTTTTTTGCCTTGACTAAGGCTACATCAAAAAATAATATTAAATTCATTCTGTTTATTTTATTTTATTGTTTTGTTTTGTTCAGAGACCAATTTAAAAAATAAAGCAACAAAAGATGTTACTTGGAACACTGACAGATGCATTCAAAAGAAATGGAGCAAGCTGAGGGGAAAAAAGAGCATAGAATCAAGCGATTTATGGGTAAGTCCAGAAAAAGTGAACTAATAAATTATTGATAAGCAATAAGTTAGTAACTATCATTGGAAAACTCCCATGAATGCCAGCCAACCAATCCATGCTCAAGTGAATCTTCCATTATTTATGAGGGTGACTGCAATGGAGCAAAATTTGGTGACTTTCTTAGACATTTCTGGAAAAAGTATCTATTAGTAAGAGCTGTACAATATAGTTTCATCACCTAACAAGAAGAAGATGCAGGAATGCTAAACTAGAGAATTACAGGTAAGAATCATTTCTATGTAGACAGAGATCAGTCTCAATGAGAAATTTTGGAGAGGATCCTATTATGCATTTCCCTTCCTGTTCACGTGGAGATGGACCCTAATTAAATCTAGTTATAGCCAACATCAGTACCAAGGGTATGGATCTATGACAATTCATTGTCACCAACTTTCCATGGCCAAATTTGCCACAGCCAAGTCACTGCACAACAACTCATTTCAGCCATCTTGCCACAGAACAACTTACTGCAGAACAACAGTGTACGGAGAGGGGCGGCATACAAATCCAATAAATAAATAAACAGTTACACTGAAAGCATTCTGCCCTCTGGGTCGCCCTCCAGGGAGGCACTGCATGCCAAGATTGCCACATCAGAATGAAATGACAGAGAGAAAGTTTTCTCAATGGGAGGACGGCCTTGAATGCATCAAGACCTCTCCTTTTTATTGTGTTTTACTTCTCTGACATGTGGTACAGAATAACCAATTCGCGAACGCCACATACATTAAGCCATCCTCCAACTATTATTCACTTTTGCACCATAAAAGGCAAACTTCTCCTGACTTCCCTATAGATAATTAACGGAAGCTACATTCTTTGCCTTTTTCCTAGATTGTATGTTTACTGGTGATTAACAAAGGAATGTGTAAGGCATATATTTCCTTATCATGATTCTGCAGGATGCTTGCTCAGCCTGGACTTTGCTTCCTGCCTTTCCATAGAGGAAGAATAAAGGTGTTATTCAGCACATAATTTAGGCTTAAAACATCACTCTCCAGCAATATTTTATTCCCAAATTTCAGTGCTTAAAAACCTATGATTACAACATTACACTAATATCAAATAAATGGTGGCATAGAATCACTAAAGAAAGGCTACAAAAGGAGGGAGAAACTGTAATGTAAATGGTAATATTTAAAAATATTTTTATTTATTTAAAAATTAATTAAATAGAATTGTTAAATTTTCCAGAAATGAGTTGTCTCACAGTGAATTGGCCATGGCGTGTTGTCCCATGACAAATCAGCCATGATGAACTAGTTGCGGCTAGTTGGCCGCAATGAGTTGGCTGCAGCATATTGTCCCATTCCCAAGTGGCTTTCTAGACATCTTACTTCCTCTGTGATCGACAGCAAGCTAGAAACAATTGTTCAGGAATTGTTCAGCCACATATTTGTATAATTAAATATCCCAGATAGGGCTGCGTGACTGTAATGAGCTATAAATATAAGTGGAAATAATTCCTTTAAAACCAGCAAGGGTACAACCAGCTATTCTTTGCAGAATCAGCAGATGGAGAGAATGGCAATTTGTCTCTTCAGAGAGGCCATGCATAATGTATACAGTAATGATGAAAGGAGCCAGAAATATGGGAAATTTCATTTCTATGTAAACTTCAGCGAGGTCACTCAATTTATTACACTTTTTTTTTTAAAAAAAACGCAGCTATCTTTTCTCTCTATCACAACTACTCCAACCTTCTAATGTCTTCTTCCATTAGTTTGATCTGAAGATAATGGGTGAGATTCACCTTTGATGGAATGGAATGTTGATCATCTCAGGGCAATGCAGGAGAATAATTTCACTAGTGCTGTTGCTGGTCATCTAAGCAATGTCCCATTGTATTGGAACTGGTGCTTGCTTTCATTCTAGAACTGTCTCTTCCTATCCCGCCTCCCCTCTCTCGTTATCTCTCTCTCTCTCTGTCTCTCTCTTTCATGTTTTTTAAGGAAAGAGTTTTACATGAATGAAAATTACTGTATTTTTCAGAGTATATGATGCACCTTTTTCCTCCCTAAAAGAGGCTGGAAATTTGGGTGCATCTTATATTCCAAATGTAGCTTTCTTGAACCTTTTAATATAGCCCTAACTAGGTGCTATCGATCTTATGTATATGTATACATGATCACTGGCAGTTTAAAAAATAACCACACAGCCATTGCTGAAATCACACAGATTATTTTTTTAACCATCCTAGTCACTTGATCCAAAAAAGGAGAATTGACACAGTTTCTGCCATAGAACTGGTAAAAGATGTGAGAGTTTCCATTGTTTGCATCTGACCACTTCCAGTATGCCAGACTATATAAATCATCACTGGAGAAAAGAAGCTGGGTGGATCAGCATTAAACCACCGTAGAAAATTAGAATCCAATGCATTTTTCCTTTTGAAGTATAGGCTGCATATTTACAGTTTAACAAGCGGCCGATGAGTTTTTCCATATCATAGTCATACTTTCCATACATTCTTTTGAAGATAGGATGGTGAGAATGAAGGATGTTTGCTACCCATTCTCAGGCACCCACAACAGATTAACACATGGATAGATTCTGTGTGTGCACAGCAAGTAAATGCAGACATTTATGCACATATTGAATTGAATGATTTGTGCATCATTAGACTATTTACGGGACTGCCTCCTCCCTCATGCCTCATTGCGGCCAGTAAGGGCCCACAGACTCGGCCTTCTCCAGGTCCAATCCGCCAAACAATATCGGTTGGCGGGACCTCGGGAAAGAGCCTTTTCTGTGGCCGCTCCGACCCTATGAGATCAACTGCCCACAGAGATTCGCATTATCACCTCCCTACCAATTTTCTGGAAAGCTGTTAAAACCTGGCTTCTCCTGCAGGCCTGGAATTAAGACTGAATGTTGCAAGTATGGTTTTATAATACATGTGATTTTAGTGATGCTTTTAATTGGCCTTTTACTTATATTGTATTTATACCTGTTGTTAGCCGCTCAGAATCCATTTTGAGTGAGCGGCATATAAATGCAATGAAAAAATAAATAAAAATAAAAATAAAAATAAAAATAAAAATAAAAATAAAAATAAAAATAAAAATAAAAATAAAAATAAAAATAAAAATAAAAATAAAAATAAAAATAAAAATAAAAATAAAAATAAAAATAAAAATAAAAATAAAAATAAAAATAAAAATAAAAATAAAAATAAAAATAAAAATAAAAATAAAAATAAAAATAAAAATAAAAATAAAAATAAAAATAAAAATAAAAATAAAAATAAAAATAAAAATAAAAATAAAAATAAAAATAAAAATAAAAATAAAAATAAAAATAAAAATAAAAATAAAAATAAAAATAAAAATAAAAATAAAAATAATTAAAAAATTCTATATTCTACAATCAATATAGAAATCTTTGTTTGCTAATGGCTAAGAATTACCCAGATTTTGCAGCATGGATACAATTCAACCTACAGCTGGATGTGGCTTCCCACCGAAAATCATTTGGCCTGCACCATCAAAAATAAATATTCTCACCCAGTCTGCTAAAGAGAGGGACAGAGAACTTCCTCACATAGTTGGTGCAGAAAACTCCCTAAAAGTGGGGGTGGTACTAGTGCCACTGTAATTGCTAGAAAGGCAATTAAGGGGTAATAATGGTTACATGAAAGAGGATGGTTGGTTCACCCTGCAAGGTCCTGTTGTCCAGTAGAGTGATATTGCCAGCTTCATGTCTGCTTATAGGAAGTCTATAATCCTACGATGGCAAACCTATGGCACGGGTGCCAAAGGTGGCATGCAGAGCCCTTTCTGTGGGCATGCGCACCACCACCAATTGCTCTTTTGGTTTCCGGTGTGCACATGCATGCCAGCCAGCTGGACATGCTGTTTTGGGAGCTGTTTCTGATTTTTTTTCTGAGCCATTTTCAGGTCATTTTCAGGCTGTTTTGGGGCAGTTTTTGCCATTTTTTGGCTTGAAAATGGCCCCAAATGACCATAGAATAGGCACATACATGCCAACCAGCTGGTCTTTTGGTTTCTGGTGCTCTGGGTTTCCAGTGCTTGAGGTGGGCACATGCACATGTGTTCTGGTCTTGGCACTCTGTGCCAAAAAGGGTTGCCATCACTGCTATAATCCCATTTTATGCTCTCTATACAAGTTACGGCCATAGTCCCTGTGATTATTTATTCTGCAGCTGGAATTATATCCTGATGGACCAATGTCCCACAATGCCCTCACTGCAATTCATTTTAATTCATTTTGAATTTTGAAGGTGTTACTTCGGTGATAGTAATATTTTAGATACTACTGGTTTACTGTCATTTTAGATGCTATCATATTTAATATAATTTTAGTGTTTACATTATCATTTAATATAGGCCATAACCTGTTCTGTCTGGGTTTTCCCAGACCTCCACACCCACTGAAAAATAGCCAGACACTCTGGTAAAATCCAAAAGTAATTTATAGCAGGAAAAAATAAGCACAAAGGAAAACCTGTCTTCACAGCAGACAGGTTACAATACTTTACAACAGGGTCCTGATGTCCAGTCAATTCCAAAAGCTTCTTGCTGGCACACCCCCCCCAAGGTTTCAAGAGTCCAAGGCACAAACCAGGATTGTAGCCACCAAAGTTCACAAACAGGTCTCACGAATCTCCAAGATAAAACTCCACAAGCCAGGAAGGGTGGGGCCGCCTTTTATCCTTTCCCAAGCACCACACCCAAACCCAGCTGCGACCCCTAATGCTGGAAATATCTGGCCAATTGCGTTCTTCTCTCGTTAGCTCTCCTCTGTCGCATATCTATGAAGTCACTAGCATCTTCCCCCAGGGAATCCAGGCTGCTTGCTGGGGAGAGCTCCCCCTGGTGGAACTCTGGCTGTCCTTCATCTTCAGCCTGGGATTCAGCTTCTTCATCAGTCTGCCCCTCCTGGTCCTCAGCTTCTGAGCCGGACACCGACAGCAAATCAGCCATTCCCGGAGGGGTCCCAGGCTGAACCACAACACCATCCCCCCGCGGAAGGCCCCTCCCCACCTGTCAGCGGAGAGGACGCGGTTTCTGAGGGAACTGGGCGTGAAAAGCCCGAAGAAGATCGGGAGCGTCCAACAACGCCGCTTCCACCCAGGAGCAATCATCCGGATCCCCCTCTACCCATTGCACCTTGTACTGGAAACACCCATCCACCCAACGGGAATCCACAATGTCATGTACCATAGCTTCAGGGAGGTGATCACGAACACACGG
The DNA here is from genome assembly GCF_031021105.1 of Erythrolamprus reginae. Taxonomy (NCBI): domain Eukaryota; kingdom Metazoa; phylum Chordata; class Lepidosauria; order Squamata; family Dipsadidae; genus Erythrolamprus; species Erythrolamprus reginae. The sequence continues at coordinate 255,376,625 of NC_091950.1, forward strand.
GGCAGGAAACACGGGAACATTGGGACGGAGCGGACAATCGGGAGGGACAGGGACTAGCAGCGAACGGTGAAACACAGGGTGAACCCGCAAATTGTCCGGCAGGGTGAGCCGGTAAGCTACCGGATTAATCACCCGCTCAACGGGAAAAGGACCCAGAAACCGGAGATCTAGTTTGTGCCGGGGTAGTTCAGAGGCTACATATTTTGTGGACAACCACACCTGATCCCCCACCACCAAGGGGGGCACATCCCGCCTGGAGCGATCAGCCACCCTCTTGTAGTCCTCCTTGGCTTTATTCAGGTATCTTTTCACCATCTCGTGAACCGCCTGCAGCTCTGAGAGAAAGTCCTCAGCAGCAGGCACCGGGGAATCTAGGAGGGTCAAAGGAAAGAAGCGAGGGTGAAATCCATAGTTTGCGAAAAAGGGCGTGAGCCGGGTCGATGAGTGACGGGAATTGTTGAACGCGAACTCCGCGACAGGGATAAACCGGGACCAATCCGTCTGGCGATCCGCCACGAAACACCGCAGGTATTGTTCCAAGATCCCGATCACTTTTTCTGTACCGCCATCGGTCTGGGGGTGCTGCGTCGAGGCGAGGCACACGGACACATTCAGGGCCGACATCAATTCCCGCCAAAACCGGGCTGTGAACTGTGTGCCCCTATCAGAGACCACTCGATCCGGAAGCCCATGTAACCGAAACACGTGACTAATAAACATTTGAGCCGTGAGTTGGGCAGTGGGCACCCTAGTGCAAGGGACAAAATGCACCATCTTGGTGAGCATGTCCATCACCACCATGACTACCGTGAAGCGAGCAGAGGCAGGCAAATGAGTGACAAAGTCAATGGACACGGCACCCCAGGGTCTCTCAGGCGTGGGTAAAGGTCGCAGTAATCCCGGTGGGGCTCCAGTCACCCCCTTGGCCGTACGACACTGGACACAGGTGGCCACATAGGAACGCACATCATCTTGAAGGCGTGGCCACCAAAATGTCCGAGAGACTAGCTCCAATGTTTTAAACAGCCCAAAATGCCCCGCCACTGGACAGTCATGACACTGGGTCATAATCAACCCTCTCACTGGGCCGGCGGGAACATACAGCTGCCCCCGGTACCGAAGCAGCCCGTCTTGAAACGTCCATGGGGAATTGGGTGTTAACTCCCGCACTCTCTGCGCTACAAACCCATCCCCACGCTGCGCCTCCCGTAAACGGTGACGCAAGTCCACTGGGTCCTGAGTGGCAGCCAACGCTGCAGGGGGTAACACTGTCTGCAGAGGAGCCAGCTCTTTCGGGTGCGTGTATTCTGGCTTGCGCGACAAGGCATCCGCTCGGGGGTTCTGGGCACTGGGAGTGTACCTGATGCGGAAATTGAACCGCGCGAAAAAGAAAGACCAGCGAATCTGTCTCTGGTTTAATTTCCGGGCCGTCTGCAAATACTCAAGGTTCCAGTGATCCGTCCGTACCTCGATTTGATGACGGGCCCCCTCCAGGTAATGCCGCCAATGCTCAAAGGCGGCCTTCACCGCTAAAAGTTCCTTCTCCCAAATAGTATAGTTCCTTTCCGAGGGAGACAGCTTCCGGGAGAAGTAGGCACACGGAAACAACATGTCACCGGGCCGCTGGGCTTGGAGAAGCACTGCGCCAACCGCTACATCTGAAGCGTCGGTTTCTAACACAAACGGCTGAGCGGGATCAGGATGGCGCAGAAGCGGTTCCGCCATGAACGCCGCTTTCAGGGCATCAAAAGCCCGCTGTTCCGCCTCCCCCCAACCAAATGGGACTTGTTTCTGTAACAACCGAGTCAAGGGCGTGGTTAACGTGGCATACCCCGGAACAAAAGCCCGATAGTAGTTTGCAAACCCCAAAAGACGTTGTACGTCTTTCACCCGTCGTGGAGGTTGCCAAGACTGAAGTGCGGCCACTTTGTTTGGGTCCATGGAAATGCCACCTGGAGATAAAATGTGCCCCAGGAATTCGACGGTAGTCTGGAAGAATTGGCACTTCTCCAGCTTGGCATACAACTGCTGCTCCCGCAACCGGAGCAGGACCCGGCGCAAATGGGTCAAATGCAAGGCATGGTTCGGGGAATACACTAAAATGTCATCAAGGTAAATCACCACAAAATGGTCCAACATGTCCCGGAACACGTCGTTCATCAGATGTTGAAACACGGCCGGGGCGTTGGTGAGGCCAAATGGCATCACTGTATATTCAAAGTGGCCGTAACGCGTGCCAAACGCTGTCTTCCACTCATCCCCGGCCCGCATCCGGACCAAATTATACGCACTGCGCAAATCGATTTTGGTGAATACCGTTGCCGTCCGCAACCGGTCCATGAGTTCAGGGATCAAGGGCAAGGGGTACCTATTCCGCACTGTGATGGCGTTAAGGCGGCGATAGTCACAGCAGAGGCGAAGATCGCCTGTTTTCTTTTTCACGAACAAAACAGGGGCAGACAAAGGGGACTTGGATGGCCGAATAAATCCCTTGGCCAGATTCTTTTCCACAAACTCCTTGAGCGCCACAAGCTCCGGCTCGGACATGGAATACAAACGACCAGCCGGGAGCTTGGCGTCAGGAAGCAGGTCAATGGCACAGTCATACGTCCGATGTGGTGGTAGCCGATCCGCCTCCTTTTCGTTGAACACATCGGCGAATTCCTCGAGGCAACGGGGTAATTGAATCGCGGGAACTACTGGGCCTTGGGCTGCGCACACATGTCGGTGATGGTCCACGCACTGCAAACTGGAGAAGGTGACCAAGTTCTGAGACCACACCACCTGTGGATCATGTGCACGCAGCCATGACAACCCCAACACGAGGGGAAAATGAAGCCCCTTGGTAACATAAAACTGTAGGGCCTCCTCATGAGTTCCGATGCACATCCGCACCGGCAGGGTCTGGAAACGGATGGGACCAGCCAACAAAACCCGCCCATCGATAGTCTCCACAGTTAATGGCGGGGTAACAGGACAAAGGGGCAAGGAATGACGTTGGGCAAAGGCTTCGTCTAAGAAGTTTGTCGTCGCCCCCGAATCCACGAGGGCCAACGCGGGGTAAGTCCGAGTCCGTTGCGCGATATGCAAGGTCACCGCAAGCGTCAAATGTCGAGACGGTCCGAATTCGGGAGTCGTGGAGTCAGACGAAAATGGGATCCCCGCCCGACCTAGTGTTGCCACCAAGCCGGGCCCCCCTCGTTTCCCGATCGTTCCGGCGACGGGGGACATCCAGACGAAGGCCCCGCCATCGGAGAGTTCAGGGCAGGAACGGGGACACCAGGGGTTGTCTCCTGTAACTGCACAGGGGACGCCATGGGAAGCACGGGAGGGCTGTAGGGTACAGGAACGACGGCAGCCACGGTGCTCCGCCTCTTGTGGGGACAAACAACAGCAAAATGTCCCGGGGCCCCACAATAGAAGCACAACCCAGCTGCCCGCCAACGCCCTCGTTCCTCCGGGGTCTGTCGGGGTCGGGCGTAACTTACGTCCATCGGCTCTCCGGCAGCAACACGATCCATCAAGCGTGGAGGCAGCGCTGGTGAAAAACGTCGGGGCGCAGGGACCGGAGCCGGGGTGCTTACGGTTGGCAACCCCCGCCGTGAAACAGGTGTCGGCGGGACGCCTGACGCACGGGGGTTGGACCGTCCCGCTCGACGGACTTCCCTGGCCAACAGCCTGGCCTCTATTGCCAAGCAATGCCGCTCCAAACCGTCCAACGTGCCGGGCATCACCTCATGCACTAAGGCGTCCAACATCGTGTCGGATAGTCCATCTTGAAAGGCCTCGATCAGGGCAGCCTCATTCCACTGAACGTGCCCGGCCAGAGACCTAAAGTCAGCCATATAGTCCACCAGGGGGCGCGAACCCTGGCGTAATTGCTTCAGCGCCCGCGTGGCCGTTTGTTCCTGCACCGGGTCCGCAAATTGGTGACGCAGCAAGTCACAAAAAGCATTGTAGTCCTGGAGTAGCGGATCATCCCGGGTCAGGTACGGTGCCACCCACGACGCTGCAGGGCCAGCCAATAAACTGCACAGAAACGCCACCTTGTGGTCATCCCCTGGGAAGTGCACCATCTGCGCGTTGATAAAAAGCTGCACCTGGCTCTGGAACGCAGAAAACAGCCGCCGGTCCCCCCAGAACTTTTCCGGCATCGCCACAAAACATTTCCTTCTGGGCACAGGTGCTGGAGGTGGTACCACAGGTGCCGCCTGGGGTGGGGCCGCCTGGGACAAAACCTCCACTTGACGTTGTAAGAACAAGACTGTCTGGGTCAAGTGAGCAATGTCCCCTCGCAACTCTGCAAAGACAGCCTGCATGTCAGCTGCAGCAACATCCATGGTGACAGGCAAGAACAGGAAGCCGAAAAACAAAAGATGTCCAACCAGGAACCAGCAGCAAAGAGCAAGGAACAAAACAACCAAACCACCCCTCCAAAATGAGCACCAGGTGTCTGGTGGTTGGTGGAGTTTTATTCTGTTCTGTCTGGGTTTTCCCAGACCTCCACACCCACTGAAAAATAGCCAGACACTCTGGTAAAATCCAAAAGTAATTTATAGCAGGAAAAAATAAGCACAAAGGAAAACCTGTCTTCACAGCAGACAGGTTACAATACTTTACAACAGGGTCCTGATGTCCAGTCAATTCCAAAAGCTTCTTGCTGGCACACCCCCCCAAGGTTTCAAGAGTCCAAGGCACAAACCAGGATTGTAGCCACCAAAGTTCACAAACAGGTCTCACGAATCTCCAAGATAAAACTCCACAAGCCAGGAAGGGTGGGGCCGCCTTTTATCCTTTCCCAAGCACCACACCCAAACCCAGCTGCGACCCCTAATGCTGGAAATATCTGGCCAATTGCGTTCTTCTCTCGTTAGCTCTCCTCTGTCGCATATCTATGAAGTCACTAGCATCTTCCCCCAGGGAATCCAGGCTGCTTGCTGGGGAGAGCTCCCCCTGGTGGAACTCTGGCTGTCCTTCATCTTCAGCCTGGGATTCAGCTTCTTCATCAGTCTGCCCCTCCTGGTCCTCAGCCTCTGAGCCGGACACCGACAGCAAATCAGCCATTCCCGGAGGGGTCCCAGGCTGAACCACAACATAACCTGGACCTCATTTATAGATATTAGCTAGGTTGTTTTACAAATGTATTTTGATTCTGTCTTGAACTATATTTAATATCTCTACTGGCCTATAATTGCAATAAACTGAATTGAATCAAATGCCTGGAATTAGAGCCTTAATAATTAAAAGACATTTATATTTTAGACTGTATGTTTTTGTAAAGAAAAAAAATCCACATAATTTCACATTTAAAGTATCCAAGATAAGGATTACAGGAAACTGTGGCAGTAGTCCACTTAAAATTTAAGAAAATAAAACTTGAAAGCATTATTAGAATACTGAATATTCTCTGGCCCGTTTATTCCATCTTTTTTCTGCATAAAAAAGTTTGAAGAGATACTGGCTCAGAAATTGGATGCAGCAGCCATGGGATTTTAATTACAGATTATGAGCTTCTAATCACCTTGGCCCTACTGCTTCCCACATTTTCACTTGAATCATTTATTTGGTACAGTCATCAGGCAGTGGGAAGGGAAGATGAATAATGGCTGCATTTTACGACTCCTTGCTCACTGACTAAGCATTGAGAGACAATCAGGAGAATATTTTTTTTTAAAGTGACAGGAAAGAGAAGTACATCCCAGATGATCAAAGCTGCCTGCGGGACAGCTTCGATCATCTGGCAGGACGGGGCTCAGCTCCATCAGCCCCCAACCTAATTTCCTGCCTTCAGGGGCACCTTTGGGAGGGCACAGCGGTCGGCGAAGGCGCTCTGAGCAGAGGGCCGTCAGCTTCAGAATTCCTGAGTTGAGGCCGCCACCATGGGAGACCCCGGCAGCGAGCGCAGCAAAGCCCCCAGCTTGCCGCCCTGTTGCCCCGTCTTCAAGTGGAGCATACCAACACTCCAAGAATTAAAGGAGAGGTATCGGGAGGCTGGGGCGGAAGTGGAGCTTTTATTTAAAGAAGCAGGACGGCTTCTTTAAATAAATTTTTGAAAAAATATATCAAAAATGTTATTTAATTTATTTATTTATTTATTGAAAACCCGTGGTATAGACTTTTCGCGAAAGTCGGACCCACAAAAGTCAAGGGACCACTATAACATCTTCTTTATTTATTTATTATTTAATTTTTTCTTTTATTCATTTGTCCAATACACAAATACATAGGAGGAAAAATAGACATGTGGTAATATATATGAGGGTAAAAGAGAACTTAGAGGAGAGGATATATGAAAGGAAGAGAATATATATGATAGGTGAAAGAAATGAAAGACAATTGGACAGGGGACGAAAGGCACACCAGTGCACTTATGTACGCCCTTACTGGCCTCTTAGGAACCTGGAGAGGTCAATCGTGGAGAGTCTAAGGGAGAAATGTTGGGGGTTAGGGGTTGACACAATTGAGTCAACAATTGTGAGGGACCAATACTTCTTTAAGCTCATATTTTTAATCATTTTTAATTCTGTGCTTTTGTTTTTGATATCCACTAGACACAAAATATTTTAAAAGGCTTCTTTACATGAAACAAACCCCAAAAGCTGATCATTTTGTTGCCACAAATGTTGCTTATTTTCAGAAGCAATTGTTGTTTGATGGGGTATTTCCTGTTGTTGTTGTTTTAACTTGCTAAAACTGAAACTCCAAAGCTAGATCATGTTCATACTAATAAATCATGAATAAAGGACAACATAATTATTTATTGATCAGAATGTTGACATTGTGATTAGCAGTGTATTCTATCATTTTCATCTCCTGAAAAATAACAAAACATTTTTTTCTGCTCAGAAATTATGCAAATACACAAACTTGACTGAATTTAATATCCTGCCATATCTAGAAACAAAACAAAAAAGCAATAATTTTATTGGCTTGTTTGTTGTATTTCTCAATCATTCAATAACCACAACTCACTGGACACCCGACAAATATATGACAGCATATAATAAAATAGATAAAACATCAAAACAGCAGGATAAAGAAATAAACAGCAGGAACAGGAACCCTAGCAATAACGTCATATGAGAATGACAATACACCCATTCCTTGTTTAACAGCTGTCTTGCTTAGTGACCATTTACA